>NC_034593.1:87375108-87391293 GCF_900095145.1 Mus pahari
AAAAATAGTCTCTTCTACAATTCCTATGTAACGTGCTTGAATCTTAACCTCTCTCTCTCTCTCTCTCTCTCTCTCTCTCTCTCTCTCTCTCTCTCCTTCTCCTCCTCCTCCTCCTCCTTCTCCTTCTTCTTCTTCGTTTCTCTGTGTAGCTCTGGCTGTCCTGGAACTCACTCTGTAGACCAGGCTGGCCTCGAACTCACCAAGCCTGGCCCAGTCCTGACTTCTTTTGGTGATGAACAGCAACATGGAAATATAAGCTGAATAAACCCTTTCCTCACCAACTTGATTCTTGGTCATGATGTTTGTGCAGGAATAGAAACCCTGACCAAGACAAGTAATTTCCAAACTTTAAAATCTCCTGCTTCCATCCTGATCCAGCCTCTTCTTCTTCCACAATGCATCAGGTAACATATTTATTTAAATGTCTCACAAAATCAACGTGGAAAAAACTCCTGAGAAATTTTGTGTCACTGATCATGATAACCGAATATTCTTGAAACATGTCAAAAAACTGTCACTGCCGATGCCTGAAGTACAGACTTGGAGAGTGCTAGGTACATTTAACGACTCTGCAGACTCTCATCTGCGGTGATGTGCAAAGACACATCAATTCTATCTGGTTTATTCCAATTCTCTCAGGGCTATTAGATTCAATTACCAATTATTAGATATGGGTTTAAAAATATCCCTAAATTGTACCATGAAGTTGAAGCGTTGAGCAGATAAACATAAATGAGAAGTTAAAGGCTCGTCTGAAAGGTTTTAAGACAGCATTTTGAAATATTAAGACTTCCACTCTCCCACCCTTTCCCCCAGACACACATTTATTGTTCTTATGCTTCCCAGAAATGCAATGTTAGGTTTGTTGCTCTCGAAAGGAAGTATGGGAATCAGACCAGAGAAGCACCAGACCCAGGTTTGAATCCATTAAGGCAGGTGACTGGTATGTGGGGTGACTGATAATTGATTTGGTTCTCATTTGTTGACAATCACTGTGTTACTAGCACTTTATTAGGTGCCGGGCACACA
Source organism: Mus pahari (assembly GCF_900095145.1). Lineage (NCBI taxonomy): Eukaryota > Metazoa > Chordata > Mammalia > Rodentia > Muridae > Mus > Mus pahari. The sequence continues at coordinate 87,376,138 of NC_034593.1, forward strand.
AGAAGCAATGGAGCAGAGATGACATGATTTTGTGGGGACAACAGAAAAGAGTGTGAAAGAATAGCAAGGATCTGCACGGAGGAGCTAACCTGGTCTACATGGGAGAGATCGCCTGCTCAATATGTGCTTGCTAACCTGGTCTGTAAATATCAGCATTGTATCAGGGACCTAGACTGCTCTAGATGGGTGGGCTAACCTGATCTCTATTGGAGAGCTAGCCTTGCTTGTATGGAGGAACTAACCTGGTATGTTTCAGGGAGCTAAGCTGGTTGGCATGGATTAGTTAACTTGGTCTATATGGGTGAGTGAACCTTGTCTCCTCCTGGGAGTTAATCTGATCTTTTCTGGGATGCTAACCCTGCCTGCCAGTGTGAGCTAACCTGGTCTGGGGATCAAAAGTACCCTGAACGGTGACATTCACTCATAACCAGAGGGATAGCCTAGAGTTAACCTGAGAAAGTCACTTCCTCCTTTTTAGGTCGTTGTTTTGAAGTGAGGATTATAATAAGCTATCTCAGGGGGTTCCTCTGAAGTTTTAATGAGTGTTGATATTTAAAGCAGTTAGCACAGCTTCTGGCTTATAGTAAATACTCAATAAATGATAGCTGTCATTACTCTTTTTACAGCCTTTGTTGAGTTATATCAAGAATCTTCTCTCTGGATGGTGGTAAGCCCACACCTTTAATCCTAGCAATCAGGAAACAGAGGCAGGGGGATCTCTGTGAATTTCAGCCAGTCTGGTCTACAGAGTGGGCACCAGGACAGCCAAGACTACACAGAGAAATCCTGTCTCAAAAAAAAAAGTTTTTCTCTAAAAATGCAACCCTTACAAAGTGACCCTCCAATCAAATACTTGCATTTTCTGCGCATGCACCATGGGAGAGAGAGATGAGCAGACCCACCGAGGAAGAATACGCCCTTCCCCCAGCATGCCCAACGCTCACCTTGACCACAAAAGCAGGTCCCAAATCTCTTTAGTCACAGGGTTAATATGTCACATGAATCAGATCTAAAATTCTGGCCCCTTCAAAGGCTGCAGTTCCTCCCTGTTTAATCAGACATGAAACAAATCGCGTGCTGCGGCAGAGGCGTACAAACACGCTTTAATTACAATATTGTAACACCAATTAGAGATCTATCTAATCGAGGACTCGGCACTTCCTGCTCGGATATTACTCCCATGTTGGGATAATTACTGCTAATTAAGCTTGGAACTAATTAGGCTAAATGATCTCATTTATACCAACAAAGATGACTTCTAGGAGTTCATAAGAAAAGCTAGGGTGATCTTATCACTCCTGGACTATTTGGCTTTTCATTCTGGAAATAAAGCACCTTTCCCTGACATCAAGGTGCATTCAGAGTTGGTTCTATGGAATTCTGGACGGGATGGTAATGGGTTCTTCATTTGTCTTCCCAGATTCTCCTACACGGGGAAACAAGTCCTCTCCACTCAAGGCATACTATACTCCTCCACAGATGTGTTAGAAGCAGCAGCCACTGAGAGAGGCTGTGGCAAACGGCCATCCAATGCAGCCTGATTCTGGCTCCTGTTAACTTGCAGTTCTAGCTCATCTGTGTCTGTGCTCCTGTTCTATCCTCTATGGGGCAGAGCACACCGGGCTTGGGCTCTGCACACAGACCGAGGTTGGTGCACATTTCCCTTGCTGCGTAACCCTCCCTCTCCCTCTCTAAGACTGGGATCAATAATAGAATCCTGGGGTGCTTCAGGGAAGGTCAACGGCATCTCTTGTGTGGAATGGAGAGCTTGCCCCATGCGTGGTACTTATCAACAAAGTAATATGATTTTGTTTTAAATTTCCCCCCTCATGAGCACTGTATTATCCAGAATGAGCTAAATTCTACTTTTACCTGTACTACATTCTTTCCTGGGTTGTGGTAGCGGGAAGAAGACACATGGCACAGAGTTAGGAAGCCTGGCTATTTTTCTGGTTGCTCTCTAACCAGCTGTGCAACTTGAGGAAGTCATTTCTTCCTAGGAAAAGCAGCACTCCTTACATACTTGGCCGAGTGTCCACACGTACTCTCTGATGTCACCCTTACAACAATACTCCCCATTCAAGATAAGAAAACTGAGACCTCAACAAGTGACTAACTTAAAAAGAAAAACAATGTTCACTGCTACTAAATGCCAAGTCTGGGAGCAGAGCCTCACTCCCAGTGAGTTCTTAGAGTCACCGTTACAATGGCTTGCCCTCAGCCCTCCCTGCAATGGAAGGACTTGCAGTTTTCGTCTTTGTAAAGGGTGCACTATTTATCAAGTACGAAGTCTTTATTGTGCGTCTGATACGTGCTCCATTCTACAGGGAATAACAGGCACTGCCCATACAAACACCCTGACACCCCAGTCTAACACTCGACCCCACAGATGCATAGGTACACACGTGTGCCTCATACTCACACACATACCACATACATGATCTTTGTTGGATGGTACCATGGCGGACAGTGCAGTTTTTGAAGTATCTTCTCAGCCTCTGTAGGATTCCCCTCCACCACCCTGGGGTATGAATTTGTACAAGAGAAGACCAATGGGAACTAAGGGTTTTCACCCCATTTTTCTGCTGTTCACAGGGTTGGTTCCTCATCCTTCCTGAAGGATGAGCAGCCTTGGCAAGTGAGGTCCTTGGGCATGGAGAATCCCAGTTTGAAGAAGAGTGCGCTTTTAAGGAATCTGGAAAGAGGGCAGGAAGCTCTCTGAAGAACAGGCCTCAAAATATATTAGGTGATTAATTTAAGAGCATGAAAAATAAATAAATAACTGCTTTGGCAGATTAGGAAACCTTTTATACGGTGGCTCATCAAGCCATGCTCCCGGCCCTTGCTTCTCTGATGCACAGACAAAGGCTTAATGCACCATTGTTGATTCCTTAAAATAGCTAGAGGTCCTTGGCTTCTCACACCATGAAAACATGCCAAAGAGCAGAAGGCCTCTGTGCCTGGGGAAATACCCAGAACCAAACCACTGCAAGCGTGCCTAAGGGAGAATTCGGTTAAGTCAACCTAGCTATTCTCCTGTCCCATGTGGCTAAGATGAGTCTCAATGGGGGCAGGGTTTCTTCATGACTGGAGGATCCTTTTAAAAAACATGTCTGTCCCAGAGATATCTACTATTATTTAAGTATAGTCAATTATTATTAGTATGTTAGTAAATTAATTAATAATAAATAAATTAATACTATTATTAAATAGGATACAGTATTATTTAAGTAATATCTATAGCCAGCACTGTCATTTGGGGACCAACAGGCTAGACTCTCCCTATTAGAGAGCTTAATCTGAAGACTCAATGTTGAAATGAGTCTTCCTAAACAGTCTTTAAAACATCCTCAATGAGAGTGTGAGACTGGCTCTTCTTTGACACGGGTTCTTCTTCAAATTCTCCTCTGCATCCACACTCTTGCTTATTCCCTTCTTTATTCATTCAGCGGACACTGCGTTCCTATTCTGAGCTCCAATGGGGGGGGGGGAGGAGGAGACCATGTGCTCGCCAAGGAGTAACTGCTCTCCTGTGATTGCCCCCACCTCCATCCCCTGAAGAGTAGGCGATGGGTCCTTTTTATCTGATAACTGGTGTTCTCTGCTGGAGGATGAAGGAAGAGAAAAATCAGAAGTAGTTGGTTTTATGCACTTAATCCTCTTCCAACAAAAGTCTCATGTGAAGGGACGGGGATGGCAGATAGTTCAGAGAGCACAGCAGAAGAAGTACAAGCACAGGAAGGTCAGGAGGGGCCGGGAGTGGGGGGCAAACAGCAAAAGGTCTTAGCATTCCTTCAGCTGGCGCGTGTGAAGAGCTTTGGATGTGATGCTAAGCACGGTTACCAGGGTTACCCAACGATTAGAAGTAAGGTGAAGTGTGTCCTTCAGGAAGTATGCAGCGTTACATGGCGAAAGAGCATGATGAGTTTGGAGACGCTTCTCAGGTAAATTCAACAGGTTCTCCAGAGTATTTGGATGTAGAAATTAAGAGGGGAAAGAACTTAAATTGTTAGTATGAGAGTTTTACCTTGGGGGACTGGATGAAAGGTGGTGCTGGTTAATTAACTGGGAAAGGGAAACCGGGTGGTGATTCCGCCTTTCTAAAATAAAGTGAACGTGGCTTCTTTCTGTGTTCTTTTGTTTTGCTTGTTTGTTCTTTGCTGGAGATGCCTGTGAGGTCGGAGTGCCCAGGGGTAACTGCGTGGGGTCTGGAACTCTAGAGAGGCCAGGGAAACAAGCTGGGAAACCAGTGGTAAAGGCTCCAGGAAACCTTGGGGAAGGTAAAGGGGTCTCGGATTAGAAACCAGTGAGTAATGTGTTCATTGAATGTGGATGAGAGGTGGAGAGACGAGGAGGTACAGGAGCAAAAGGTAGAGCACGCACATGGAAGAATTCAAGGTAGCTGAGCCCTAATCACTAGGCTCCCGGGGAAGCTACATGCAAGAGTTGGAAAGTGTAGTCCCAGCACTGGAAGCGGTTCATGCAAAACCACACCCACTCTATTCCAAAGAAACTGGTTTGGCTAAAGAAACAAATGGCTTTAGGCAAACCTATGAGGTGCTTTCCAGCTCGAATCTTGCCTGCCTTCCAGCCCTGCTTCATGTCTGCCTTCCAGTCTGCATCTTGTCTGCCTTCCAGCTTGTGTCTTGCCTGCCTTCCGGCCTGAGCCATGCCTGCCTTCCAGCCCTGCTTCATGCCTGCCTTCCAGCCCTGCTTCATGCCTGCCTTCCAGCCCTGCTTCATGTGTGCCTTCCAGCCCTGCTTCATGCCTGCCTTCCAGCCCTGCTTCAAGTGTGCCTTCCAGCCCTGCTTCATGTGTGCCTTCCAGCCCTGCTTCATGCCTGCCTTCCAGCCCTGCTTCATGCCTGCCTTCCAGCCTACATCTTCAAGCCTGCATCTTGCCTGTCTTCTTTGGAAGACTGGCTCCTCAATGTCTTCAGGGACACTTAACTGTTTTCCTCCCCTCTTTCACCTTCTTGAAGCTTCTGCCTTTTAAATGAAATAGCAAGGATTTCCCAAATTCCACCCTAAGACTTTCTTTTCATTCAACATGCTCTCTGTGGGTGATTTTGCAGCTCACCAACAGATGGCTCTCACATTGGGTCTCCAGGCAGACACCTCATTCAACAAAACACCTTACACAGAAACCAGGAAAGGGCTGCTGAAATTGAGTCGAGCTGGATATTTCCAGCCACAGGCTCCATCCACCAGCCATTGTCACCGGGTGTTCATGGAGTCTTCACATTCGTGGAAATCTTCATGCCTGGTCTTTCTTTTCTTTCCCTCTCAAAAAAAGACCATGATTAAAACACTGTAAGTGTCTTGTGTCTTAAGTTTCTTGAGGCTATCTGTCTCCAGAGATGATCCGATCATGATGTTTTGCCCTTCAGCAAGGGCATCCTATAACAGAGGTCTAGGAGAAGTCTAGAAGAGACATCCTGGATGCTGTACTGATAAGGCACTGGCTGGGGAGGTGGGATCATTAGCATATCTAAAGCTTGATCTGCAGGAGCTTTCTTGGGAAAGCTTGGCAGGCGTCCTGAGCCACCCAGAGGAGCACACTGGAGACCATGAGCAGTTCTGTGGGTCTGTGACTTGCACATACTCTCCCAAAGTGCGCTTGTCAGAACTACGTGGAACCTTACATTAGAAACAACCAGCAGTTGAGCAGAGAGGCAGACGGACCTGCTGGGTCGCCAGCACTGCCACTTTAGCAGATAAGGGAGCTCTGCTTTAGAAGGAGGAGGAGAGATTGACTCCTGAGATTGCGGGGTGGGGCGGGGTGATGCTCCCAGGGCAAGAACACTACCTGCTTTCACTTCCGGACTCATTATTCTCCTACACACTTTCCTTCCTTCCTAGAGTTACACATTAATTCTCTCACGGAGGATCAGTTATATGACGGGCTTGATGCTTTAAAAAAAAAAGAAAAGAAAAGAAAAGAAAAGAAAAGAAAAGAAAAAAGAGTTGTGTACCATTAATTGTTGAGCTTTTTTTTTTTTTAATGTTTTTCTCATGGCTTTTACTTGACTCAGAAATAAATGAATGGATTCTATTTTGTCTGTCCCTCCTAAATTTCCCTCAGGCATAGACCAAATATGTGTGAAATGTCAGCTCAATTAGGGTATGTTGGAAGTTATCTGTGCTTCTGAAAAACAGGCCAGCGTAGGGAAGGCTCTTCCTAAACCCAAGGCTGTTACTGCGATTGCAGTAGGAGCAGTCATAAGAAGCTTGGGCTGTGGAAGTTAAACAAGAGCAAAACGCTTCTCTGAACAACAACATCAACAACAAAAGCAAACCCCGATTTCCTAAGTTTCATATCGTCTATAAGAACTCATCACCACAGCCAAGGGGTTTCAAAAATCCACTTGTTGGAGTTGGTGGGTGTCGAGAGAGGGAAGGCTAGGAGCAGTTTGCTTTCTGTGAAAAATTTGAGAAAATGAGTCTGGGGTGGGGGTGGGGCGTCATGGAGAGGGTTGTGGAGGGAATGGAGAGGCTCAGTGGTTAGCTTCCGTCAGAGGACCAGGGTTTTGTCCCCAGCACCTGTATCAGGCAGCTCTTAACTTTGGGCACCTGCATTCATGTGCGCATGCGTGCGAGCACACACACACACACACACACACACACACACACACACACACACACACACACAGATGCATACACGCACACATGCACAAAAATATAAAAATAAAACATATATTCTTAATTTAAAGGAGGAAAACCAGAAGCTGATACTCCCTTGTGCTGTGAAATAAAACTGCAAGCACTATCCGTGCAGAAGTGGAAATCCTTCCCGCAAGGACGAGGCGCTCAGCACCCTCTGAGGCCTGTTTCCCGCGAGGTCCGATTTAACGCGCCCCATAGAAGATGAGGTAATGAGGCCATCTGATGCAATAGCCTTGGGTATCCGAAAGCTGTCCGTGTGTAGCTTTCCCTTCAAAGCACCGCACATGCACACCATCACCAAAGAACTCACAGAAATGAAGTGTCACCTCAGCTTCAGAGCCTGTCACCGTCATCGGCTCCTTCTGAAGAACCTAAGGGAGTTTAACTCTTCTTAGTTTTTCTTCTGAAGCCCCCTCCCCCAATGGAATTAAATAGCTCTCTAAAACCTGGACTCTGTACTGCCTGTATGTATATTTCATCCCTAAATAATCAGTTAATCTCCTTCAGGCCCCAATACCCATTTTTCCATGAAGAATGGGTCCTTCAGGTAGTCAGCCAGCCCAGACAGACTCTGGAAAGCTAGAACAAACAAACAGCAATGTGTCCGGCATATCTAACAATTAACGCGCGGTGTGCTGCCATCTCCTGATGTGGTTTTACACCAACGAGATACTCAATGTCTTCTTGAGAGACTTTTATGTCATTTTATTATTTTCTGTTTGTTCATTTCTGAGGCAGTCTCTCTATGTAGTTCTGGAACTCAGCTACATAGACCAGTCCATCCTGATTCACATAGATCTGCCTGCCTCTGCCTCCCAAGAGTTACCGCATCTGGCTCTCATCTCTTTACTGACCATAGAGCACTGGTCATTTGATGATGAACTCTCAGTGAGGAATACTTTTAGGGATAAGAAGTTTAAGAAACACTAATTTGGGGCCAGGCGTAGTGGCACACGCCTTTAATCCCAGCACTCAGGAGGCAGAGGCAGGCGGATTTCTGAGTTTGAGGCCAGCCTGGTCTACAGAGTGAGTTCCAGGACAGCCAGGGCTATACAGAGAAACCCTGTCTCAAAAAAACAAAAGAAGAAGAAGAAGAAAGAAACACTAATTTGAGATTTTAGCAACTGAACGGAATTGCAAGAGTTGGGTTGGCCATCTAGGCACGGGCAGTAGTTGATGAGGGTTGGAATGGAAGTGGTCTATTTTTTTTGTTTTTGTTTTTGTTTTTGTTTTTTTGGTTTTTTTCAAGACAGGGTTTCTCTGTGTAGCCCTGGCTGTCCTGGAACTCACTCTGTAGATCAGACTGGCCTCGAACTCAGAAATCTGCCTGCCTCTGCCTCCCGAGTGCTGGGATTAAAGGCGTGGGCCACCACTGCACGGCGGAAGTGGTCTATTTAGAAAGAAAAGAATGAAACCCGCCAGGCCCTACTATGTGCCAAGCTCTCAGTACAAAAGCCTTTTATATCCACATTGGATGTGATCCCGACTCATAGGATAAGACAACAAGCCTGTCCCAACTTCCTGGTGTTTTACATCATGGTTCCCTAGCTCATGATTTGAACTTATATGTGGAGAGGAGCAAGGCCAATCTCAGGGGATGGAGCTCGGCCAGGGAATCTACTGCAGTTCCGAGTCAATGAAAACTCCAGTTGTCTAAGCAGCCAGCTGAGAAGGGCACAAGTGACTGCACGGAGGTGCCCAGGCCAGAGTGTGGTGTGGGTACATTTGCCTTCCAGCCTGTCTCCATGGTGACATAGTAAGAGCTCAGCAGCCACGTATGACCAGGAGTGAGGAAGACAGTCCCCTGGCAAATCGGGCAGCCTGAGTGAGAATTGTGTCTCAGGCAACATTTCTTCCTGAGCAGATGGCAGCAGGAGTAAGAGGGACAGACGCCTCTGCCCCTCACTCTGAGCCCCTGAGAACAGCAGTGGGGATCCAGTGGAGAAATGCACGGGCTGGAGCGGGCAAACAATCACTTCTGACTTAAGCCTCTTCGTGTTAAAAAAGCAAACACAGCACCCATGAGTCTGCTCCCTCGATGCAGACCTACTGTGGCCAGCACCCATGAGTCTGCTCCCTCGATGCAGACCTACTGTGACCAGCACCCATGAGTCTGCTCCCTCGATGCAGACCTACTGTGACCAGCACCCATGAGTCTGCTCCCTTGATGCAGACCTACTGTGGCCAGCACCCATGAGTCTGCTCTCTCGCTGCAGACCTACTGTGGCCAGTCCCTCATGCTCCAGCTGCCACACCTTACCCACGATTATGGCTGCTGTCCCCTCCAACAGCCCTTCTGCAAGTTGCTTTTACTCAGTATTTTATGACACGAGTGATAAAAAGTGGCCAAAGAGAAGTAAATGGAAGGTGTCTGTTAACTGAGGAGCAAGTGCGCTATATTATTCTATTATAGCTATCAGCTCACGAAAAATGGAAAGACTCTGCCTAATAGAACTTTCTTTTCAGAAGCATGGGAATTATATATTTCCTATATATATTGTCCAATATGGTAGCCACTGACCACATTAGACTATTCGAATGTTTAAAATGAAGGCCATGTGGCTAAGCTACTGACTTTGAATGTCTGATTTCATCCTAATTATTGTACATAAATGATTATGTGTGGCCAGCAACTACCATACCAGTCAGGGCAAACATCAACTTTGCTTAAGCGGGACACCACGTACAGCGAGCAAGGGTAACGCCAAGGACTGAGCAGTGCCTCTAGAGGAGGACAGAGGCATGGTTGGTTTGTCATTCCAAACGGGGCACAAGGACTAAAACAGTCCTTGTTTTAGTCTTCTCAACAGGACACTCACATTTTGTGTTGAAGACAGTGATAATTGGTTCTTTGAAACTTTGTATAACTTTATGCTCTGCGGAGGTCTTTCATGGGGTGTGGTTTGAGCATCAGCAGGGCTCTGTGATGTAGGAACCTGAGTAACAGTTTCTCATTTTACAATGAGGAAATCTAGACTCGGATATTTGCCTAAGGCCACAGACTTCAAAGAATGGGGAAGGAATGTTTTGAACCAAGCTCTAGACTTCATTTCCCTCCAGTTCCTCTCACAGACAAGGTGAGCACCCTACTCCAGCCCCAGCCCCTGCCTCCCTTCATCGTGGAAATGGCAACACATGATAAAATATGCTTAAATATAACAATAGGAAACAGGAGGGAAGGCACGGGATTTGGGAGCTTTCTGACAGATAACTGAAGCCCGAAGAAATCAAGAATTGGCTTGGAACTCACTCTGTAGACCAGGCTGGCCTCGAACTCAGAAATCTGCCTGCCTCTGCCTTGTCTCTTATGAGAGGAGGAAGGGAGGGAAAAGTTAAGCTCCCACTACACGTGGCTCTTCACAGAACAAAATCAGCACCCCCTGTGTTCCTTTGTCTGGCAGGACTGAGCCAGGACTCCCTTTGAGATCACAGAGCCAGATTGTGTTCCAGAGCGTCTGGTTGTTTCCAAAGTCACAGTCCCTCACCCCAGGAGCACCCTATGAAGTGCCTGAGCACACACTCTGGGGACACTCAGGCTAAACTTAAGCAGCAGACCTGACACTCTTCAAACGATTTAATATGTTCGAGTCTCAGTTTCCTCTTCTGCAAAACCAGGGGCTCACTTTCTTCCAGTCTTAGACGGCGATGGGATACGTTAATGGAGAGACACTGTGGACCCTGGGGCATAGTGCACGTGTGAGTGGTAGTTATCAATAGTTTACACCATTTTAGGCACTGCGGATTCCTGTGGATTTTAAAGTAGGACCTGTAGAAAGAAACTACTTTCAGAGAAGGTGGTGTGGAAAAGGTCCCTGTAAGACAAGGGGCTTTTGCTTGGGTGTGGAAGGTGAAAGTGGATGAAGGTCAGTCAGGCTTTAAACAGGGGCAGATAGGATCAGGGCAGGTGGGGCTGATAGATCAGGGCCCCACAGGTGGGACGGCTTTCCCTGACTTTTCATCTTTCCGTGCAATGATGTCAGACTTTGTCCCCCAGCCCCTGCCGGCCTCCTTCTAGAGTGCTCTTTGCCTAGATTCCCTAAGTATTATGTGCACCCATACACAAAGCCAGACTCTCTGACAGACAGCTCCCTCTTACCCAGTTATTGATTAACTATCAAGTACCTGGAAAGTGCTATGCTAGGTGTTTTTCTTCCCCTGCTGTTGCTGTCGTTTGGTTTTGGTTTGTGCTTTTAGATTGATTTTCATTTCATGTGTATGAACGTTTTGCCTGCATGTCTGTCTGTCCATCATGTGCACTCATTGTCTGTGGAAGTCAGAAAAAGTGTGAAATCTCTTTAAGACTGGAGTTACAGATAGTTGTGAGCTGCCATGTGGGGGCTGGGGATTGAACCCAAGACCTCTGGAAGAGCAGTTAGTGCTCTTAAACGCTGACCTACTACAGATTATACACGGTGATTCTGAGAAAAATAACAGAAAGGGAAACCATGTGGTAGAGTGTCTGTGAGCAATGGACGTGATGACACATGACACCTTAGGAAAGGCTTCTGAGAAGAGGTGACAGTGGGGACCTCCAAGGGCAGAATGTTATGGACAGAGAATATAAGACACACAAAGGCTCAGAGGCAGAAATGAACTTGGTGCATTTGAGGGACTGAAAGGGTTTGAATGGTTGAAGTTGGAACACAGAGGGTTAAAAGGTGAGGTGAGAGGCAAGGCAGGCCAGGTTACCTTGGGTTTATGCTAGGCCATGGGCAGGAGTTTGGATTTTGTTCTAAATGCAGTGAGGGCCATTTGGATATTAAGCAGGAGAACAATGAGATTGACTCTGCCTTTTAAAAAGATTATTCTTAATCCAGTCACCCCCTGCCCAGACTCACGCATGTGCACAAGTGCTCGGCTGGATTCTAAGAGCATCACCAGGCTGCCAGTTACCTGCCTGTCTCCCCCATCCCGCCCCCACCCCCCACCCCGTGCAGTCTGTTGCAGGATCTCATGAGTGCCTCAGCAGTGTTTATGGAGTGAAGTGCAGCCTTTCCTCTGTACAGCCCGCAGCCTGACTCCAGCCCTTGGATAAAGAAAGGGTGGCTTGAGTTGTCTCTCCTGCACAAGAACTTTCAATAGCTCTCCAGTGCCCAGGAAACCAAACCGCACCTCTCTCTCTAACCCTGAGCCTGCCCAAGAAGCCTGAACGAATAGATTCCCCAAATCAGTCCGTCCACTTCTCTCTGCACTTACTGACATTCATCCTGTAGTGACTCGAGCTTCCTGAGCATGGCTGGTTTGTCCTTGCGGGTTTTCTAGCTCTGCATTGACATTTCCTCCAATTACAGCTGTCGGTCAGCCTCCTAGGCTGTCATTCCCTGGAGTCCAGTGACACCTTCTCTCCTGGATGCTTTCTCTGCTCTTGCTTGATCACATGTGAACCTCCAGAAGGATTTTTACCTGAACCTGTTTAAAGCATTTGTTGGAGTCTTCCTGGTGTCACAGTTATCTGTGTGCATGTCTTGCACCCTTCCTAAATGCAGCTTCCTGAGCATGGGGACAGAGTCGGAGTCACTCTTCCTGCCCGTCGGTACCCATTAGAGTGTGGCATTCCGGAGGTTCTTGATAAATGGATGGGTCAACAAATGGACGAATAGACAAATAGATCCTAAAATTCATCTTTTGGGCTGCTTGGCTCAATTTGATGATTTTAGAAGACCGTGAATAATAATAAGAGGGAATGAGAAGGGCAAACATTCGAAGCATCACAACGGTGTTTTCAGAGCTCCGTGGAAACACAAATAAACATGGAAATCATTCTCCATTGTTTCCATGGGGTGGCTATGAGAACAGGTCACCCGGGAGTTGCTGAGAATCACACAGCATGTCCACAGTGCCCTAGGATACAAATTCCATGTCTGTGGCTCCTGCTACTAACAGTCCGTCAAGCCCAAGGTTTATGGGAAATAATGTAAAACCATTTCCTAGGGCTGATAAGTTGGCTCAGCAGATAAGAGCACTGGCTGCTCTTCCACAGGTCCTGAGTTCAATTCCTAGCAACCATATGGTGGCTCATAACCATCTATAAGGGGATCTGATGCCCTCTTCTGGGCTGGGGATGTATGTGCAGCAGAACACTCACATTGAATTTAAAAAAAAAAAAAAGGAAAACAAAAATAACAACATTTCCCTCAGCAATTAATTTGAGTCGAGCAGGAAAAAAAAAAAGGTAAACTTTTCAGCTAATTCCTTGATTCTTCAGCCTTGTGTTAGCATTCCTGAGAGCCTGAGTAAGTGTGCTGGGGTTTACCTCAATCAATGGAGCTGCAGAGTTCATTTATCTTAAGTGACTCCACTTGGGAAGAAAGGTGTTGATGAGCTTCCCCGAGCAAAGGCTTCTGTGTACACACAGGACAGTCCCCAGTGGCAGACCGACAGCTCTCCTCCTTGGCCGTCCTTGACTTTCTGCAAAGACCTCCACTCTTTAATGAACGAGACAGTTAAGTCCGCGAAGCCCTGTTGCCTTCGAAATCACACATGCTTCTGGTGCATTGTTTAGTTGCAAGTCACCTGTTATTAATTATGTCCGCGAATCTCAAAGAACCAATGGAGTAAGCGTTCCTTGTTATTACTCCTTTTTAAGAGCTTAACACTCTCATTCCGGGAGATAAAGATCATCCCAGGACGTTTCCTTCCTTGAGGAGGGAGCCTGGCAGCCGGTGATTCCTTGGCATGAGATGTCTCACCTCGGACTCTCCCATCTATGCTAACTTTCTCTTGCTGATCAAGCTTGACTAAGTAGATGGTGTTTCTGTGCTTACATTCATTTTCACTTCTCTGATTTCACACCAGTGACTTATTCTGAAATCTGCAGTTTAATCAGCACGACTTAAGGAAGGACACTCTTCCTGACTCATTGCTAGAAGGTGCCCACAGAGAATGGATGTGAAGACATATTTCTTTCCAAAAGTTTAGTAACCAGCTTTCGGCCAGGTTCCTCTCTGGGTTCTAATTCCTGGGGCTTTTTGCTTTTGTTTTTGTTGTTTGAGATAGGGTCTCACAAAATAGCTCTGGCAGTTCTGGAATTCACAATGTAGACCAGGCTGGTCCTGAACTCACAGAGACCTCCTGCCTCTGCCTCCCAAGTGCTAGGATTAAAGGCGTGCGCCACCACTGCCTGGCCTAATTCCTGGTTTTACAGACCCAACTATCATTCCACAGCCCAGGAATCTCCACAGTAATCTTTCTCAAGAAATATTCTACAATTTTTGTATCTCTGAGATATCAATAGGAAGGTGAATGTTGGCTCCTGTTCTTAAAGATGAGTGAGGTGTCTGCTGTCTTGCCTTTGATTCTCTGAGGGAAGGTAGCAGAGTGTGTCTCTCTATTGCAAAACTAGGGTCGGAAGTACTCCCCTATCATTTGGGAAATAGGGGTACTGAGCGAGCTAAATCGGGAAAACACACCCGGTGCACACAGGCTTCAAGTCGGTTACGGTGGCATGTGAGATGTGAAATACCTGGCGTTCTTTCAAACTGCTAGAGAACTATGGGGCGACATTGAATGACAGGCAAATCAGGTGATCTGGTCTATTAGCCCCTACAGGATTTCTTATTACACCCCAAGCCCACCCTGCTCTGTTTGGTTAAAGCTATAGATTTTTGAATAGGTCATTAGAGGATAAAAACCAGGAATGATCTTTTGCTAAGCATCTCATTACAAAGCTGACACTTAAACTGCTGACAGATTTTTTTTTTTTTTTTTAAATCTCCTTTAAGAACACTATGAAATTGGGAGCTGGAGAGATGGCCCAGTAGTTAAAAGCACTGGCTGCTCTTCCAGAGGACCCTTGTTTGAGTCCCAGGACTGCATGATGACTAACAAACTGTCTGTAACTCCAGTTCCAGGGGACCTCACCCACTCTTCTGGCTTCCACGAGGACCAGACTCACATGTGGCACACGCGCGCGTACACACACACACACACACACACATAAAATAAAAATTAATTAAAAAATTTTTTTTAAAGAATGCTACAAAGAATTGGAAGCACGGCTATCAAAAGCAAGCAAGCAACCCCACAACAAATGGCTCTCAAAATCTCAAATCTGGGGCTCAGTGGTTATGTCTCTTACAGAGGGCCTAGCCTGAGTCCCCAAACCAACACAAGAGTTGCAATGAACTGTAACTCCAGCTCCAGGAGACCAGAACCCTCGGGCCTCTTCAGGTACCTACACTCAATGTGCCCATGTGCATTCATGCACTGTCACACATGCACACACACACGCATACACACACACACTATGAAAAATAAATAAAATGTCAATCCTCACAAAATTAATCTCAAAATTGAGAAAAGCAGAAACAACCTGAATCTAATATATAAATTACTAAAGTCAAAATTGCCGAAGTTGCATGTGGAGAGAGAGAGAGAGAGAGAGAGAGAGAGAGAGAGAGTCAGAGACAGACAGAGACCCAGAGAAGCTCACCCATCCAGGGAAGCAGGCACTTACACATTCAGATGAGATGCTGGGAAAGAAAAGGAAAG
>NC_034593.1:87391338-87410508 GCF_900095145.1 Mus pahari
GGAAAGGAAAGGAAAGGAAAGGAAAGGAAAGGAAAGGAAAGGAAAGGAAAGGAAAGGAAAGGAAAGGAAAGGAAAGGAAAGGAAAGGAAAGGAAAACAACAACAACAACAACCCCCAAACCCAAGCATTTTCTCAGGCTGCACCAAGGGAAGCGTGTAGTCGGGGTTAGTGAAGTGACAGTGCTCACTCCAAAGGAGCACAGATAGTGATGCCTTAAAACAAACAAACAAACAAACAAAAACAACAAGGGGTATGGACAGCAGTAAGTGTATTTATTAGTACAATGGCCAGCAAGAAAGCAGTCTTTACACCACAGCCTGCGAGAAACTTAGAGATCACCACCCAGAGAGAGGAAGCCATAAGAGGACCTCACAGCCATTCCCAAACATGGGAGGAGCCAGGCATAACTAATGGAACTGACTGTGGGTCTCACGGAGCCAGGAACCAGGTTGGCCAGGCACTGACCTGCTGAAGGGCCTGTCCCCACTGGTCCTTTCAGAGATTCTGTAGGGGTTCCTGGGGAGGGAGGTGTTAATACCAGTGGTTCAGCCTCTACCCAGGAGAACAGACCCCAGGAATTCAGAATTCCCTTCTAGCCTTAGACAGCCCTGGCAGGCTCCGGTGTCCTTCAGAGGAAAGGTGTTCCGGAATCAGATCCAAAAGGAAATGGCTCTTGGCAGAATATTAGGATGTTGTTGTTGTTGTTGCTGCTGCTGCTGCTGTTGCTGCTGTTGCTGCTGCTGCTGCTGTTGCTGCTGTTGCTGCTGCTGCTGTTGCTGCTGTTGCTGCTGCTGCTGTTGCTGCTGTTGCTGCTGCTGCTGCTGTTGCTGCTGTTGCTGCTGCTGCTGCTGTTGCTGTTCCTGCTGCTGTATCTCTGAGACCTGGGGAAATCCTAGCTCAGTCTGTGGCATGGGACTGTGAAAAAGAACTGGACAGATTTGGTCACAGCCCAGTCCTGACATCTGCTCTGATGTTTGACTTGAAGCGAATTATTTGACCTCTCAGAGCCTCACTTTCTTCCTCCACACACATCAGTGACTAGCAGTTGTTGGGGGGATTAAGCGAAATACCATACTTCATTGATTTTAACATGCATGCTTTTTACATTTTAGTGACTCTGAAATCAAGAGTTCAGACATTCTAGTACTGACAGTAGCTACAGCATCCATGTAACTCTAGTTAGTAGTGGGCTTTCTGCTTTCACAATAGCATATTCAACAGATCTTGTAAACAACAACAACAACAACAACAACAACAACAACTTGGAGGTGGCCGGCATGGTGGCACACACCTCTAATCTCAGACCCAGGCAAGTTCAAGGCCAGCCTAGTTTGTATAGTTAGTTACAGGACAGCTGGTGTTACCTAGTGAAACCACGCCTCAAAGAAAAAAGAAAATCAGTGGTATTTACATGTACATTCAAAGGAAAACATGCTACCATTTATTAAGCATGCAGACTGGACCCAAGGGGTCCTCTGTACAGTGTTAATCCCATGTCTGTTTCTCCAGAGAACCATCTCACAGTATCTTGAAGGAAAGATGGGTCCCCCAGAGCTAATCTTTGAAACTGGCCCACAGATCCCCAATATAGAAAAGTGATGAGAAAGGTCACACCCACCTAATCTTACAAACATTTCTATTCTGCACACATGAGCCTGTGCGGGTTCATGTAACGTGGATAGGCTTTCTCATCTCATTCCTCCTATGGCCACGTAAACATTCTGTAACGTTCCAACTGTGCTCGCTCAGTATATTTTGGTTCAAATTGAAACTCATTTGTTGCATACAAGCCTAAATGTGTTATCTGGTTTTATTTTGGGAAACAGGCTCTGCCTGCCATCACCAACACTCTATCCCCAGCCCCCATCTTCCCAACCAATCCCCCACCACAGAATGTCTTTGTCAAGTTTAATATCCTTCAGGTCTGACTTCTCTCTCTTGTGCTCTATTCACGACGCTTCGCTTTGCCACAGAAGCAGATAATAAACTGATGCTGCAAGGAAGCGTCGGAAGGGGAGGGTTTTTCCTTGACCCGGCCTGGCCCTGAACATAATCACCACAGAGGCTTTCTGTAGTCAGTCACCATGTTGTAAGAACAGATTTTTTTCCCCATGTAAGAACATACCTAATCCCTTATAAAATGTTATCAAGCACTGCCTTTTATGTTGGTGAGTTACCTAGGTTAATTACATATTACACGGAATTCACTCCTTAGCATCTGCTTTACGTTATTCAACTATCGAAGAGTATACATGCAGCAGCATTCAAAATTGATTTGCCAGCTCTTTCTAAGCAGTGGCTTGAGACTTGGTATAGTCCCGCCAGAGGACAGATAGTGGCCAGTTTGAGTTTGGGTTTAGCCTGTTAGCTGGCTGGTTAGTCAGTGTTCACTAATGGCTCAATATATGCCCATCACTATGCGGGGTTCTGGGAATTACTACAGAGATGAAAGTTAGACCTTCAGGGAATTCAGCTTTCAGGGCAGAAGTATGTAACAGACGCCCTGGTGAGCTGGGGTACCTTCCAGTGAAGGCACATAACTGATTCATCCACGGCCTCTCTTGCCTCTTTCAATGTACACATCGAAGGTCTATGGCATACTGAGCCACCCCTGCTAGCAGAAGGTGACCCTGGGACACCGTCCTCTGCAGGAGTTTTCTGTTTATCAAGAGTCTATGCTTGCAGACTATTTGCACTGGTTCTTTGTGTTATGATAACATGACTTAATTAAATGTATTTGAAATCATGAGATATAGGTGCAGAAAAAGAAACCTTGTCTACAACTTTAAGTATGAGACAGGCCTTTAAGGAGGGTTGCTAAAAGCCTAGCATGGAAAATGAGTGGTTAAGAGAGCACATTGCTCGTGTAGAGGATTAGAGTTCAGTTCCCAGTACCCCATTTACATGCAGTCACAAGCAGCATCGGAAACTCTCGCTCAGAGGATCTGATGCCTCTGGCCTCCTGGACAGACTCATGTGCACACACCATCCCTTCCTAACACACACACACACACACACACACACACACACACACACACACACACACAATTTAAAAAAACGGTGTGCTGTCAGTAGTGTGGGAGAAACAGCTGTAAAACATCACTTCATCTAAAAAAAACAAAACAAAAAAACTCAATTGTTTCTCCAGTCTCTTTCAGATATTACTCTACTTTAAAGACAACAAGAAAAAAAGATTGAGAAAACTTCAGTGCCTGGCTCTTATACAGGATCAGGGTTCTCAACAGGTGCACGCCTTTAACCCCAGCACTTGGGAGGTACATCTCTCTGAGTTCGAGGTCAGCCTGGTCTGCAGAGTGAGTCCCAGAACAGCTGGGACTACACAGAGAAACCCTGTCTCAAAAAAAAAAACCAAAATAAAACAAAAACAAAACAAACAAAAGAGTCAGGGTTCTCATGGGAAGTCCTGAACCCTAAAGACAAAGCTTTGGGCCACAACAAAACCCCAAGGGAAGTTTTAAGCTAAAATAAAGGCTTGAAGAATGGTTTCATGTTTTGTATGACTGCTGTTCTAACTAACTTGCTTAACTAAAACCACTGATTATTATTTGCATTGGGTTTGAGTTATTTTTTTATTGAATGGGATTTAGGGGCTTCTGCACTTAGTAACATGCTGCTCTTTTAGGGGAGGAGAAGGCTCAGAGTTTGAGGGAAGGGAGGGTCCTGTACTGGGTGCTGAGGAATGACAGGGCAGGCTCCAGGAGATTAAGGAAAGGTCGAATCAGAGACACATCATGAACAGCTTTCTAAACTCTGTAAATGAACAGCGAGGCCAGCAGCATCAGTGCCATCTCTATTCTGTAACTGCCATGGTTCTAAAGCAAGTCCCCTACGCCTCAGGGTCTCCATTTGAAAGAGGAGAAGAGGAGGGGTCTCCACCTTGGTGGGCTCTTGGGAAGATTAAGTAAGAGGACGTCAAAATAAAATGAAAACACATGCAAAATTCCCTTCAGGCTCCCCAGGAGCCAGGGGCGTGGAGGATGCTTCTGAGGATAACAGCATCTTGTCACTAACCTTCTGAAATCACTTCCCAAGAGCATAAGGAGCAGGATGTTGAGGGAAGGGACCACGGAGTGTGTAAGACCCGGGAGCTAGGAGCCATGCCAGACCCCGAGGCTGGCATGTCGAATGGGAAAGCTGGCACAGCCAACCCCAGCCTGGAGCGATGCAGCTCACCCCCATTCCCAGGCACAGACAACCCCAGCCCTGAGGGATGCAGCTCACCACCAGTCCCAACCAGCTTACTCATTCCTCCAGCAATGCTAGGCATGGGGACAGAAGTTAAGTACAACACTCCAGGTTATGCAGATGATGGACAGAGAGCAGGAACTGGATTGAGGCTTCCTGGTGGCGTATTGCACAGCAGCCTGCTACCCCAGGCTGCCCTTGCTGTGGCTGTCCACTTGACAAACCCTGGGCTGTTGGGCTTCCCATTTTTACTCATTTGTTAAGGCTGTGCCAGTGCTGGATGCTACCGCTAATGGCTAAAATGAAGGTTGGAGATAATCGGGGATTTCAATTATCCTGCCTATCTCTGACCTCCATTACCAAGGATAATCAGAAGCTAGCTCTAGCAATTTTCTGAAACTTTCATTAATTTTAAATAAATTTATACAATGTCATCCACCACCACCACCACTCCCCCCCCCCATTTACTCAAATTAAAATGTCCTCGTCTTTTTGGTTCCTCTTTATCGGAGAGTCCCTTGCACATCTTTGAGAGGGTCTGTTGTTTTTCTCTGGATCCTTTATAATTCTGCTTTGTTTTCTTTGAAATGAAAGGACCGAGTGCTGAATTCTGATTTTAAGGTGAAGTCATAACATCAATGTATATCATTAAAATGTTTTATTGTAATTACAGAAATAGTCAATGCCAAATTATGTGCACTATATTATTTTCTGCATTCTTCTTTATTCCATTCTCAAAGTTAATACAGCCTATTATATCTCATTCATTCTTCTGACTGCTGCCGCACGGCGAGCAGATGTCTCCATTGAGCAATCCACAATGAATCTGAGATCTTTTTCCTGAGCACTTACAAGTAGAGTAATTCAGAGCCCATCAGCGAATATGAGCTGCTTCAATTGTTCCTACCAGTGTACATTAGCTTGCACTTGTCTACATAAGATTTCAAAGAATCATAGATATTAAAGATGGAAGGGGCTAGTGAGTTTATCAAGCCTTCCAACTCTGCCTGTAAAAGCAAGCAAAGGAAGTAATTTTATCACTTCATACTGCTTTGTTGATGCTTATTAATAATAATTACATTAAATGGTAACCGCATGTGGTCTCTTTCATCCTAAAGTCATTGACAGTTTTTGTTTGTTGTTTATTTGCTTGTAACTAGGGGGCTCACTCTGTAGCCGAGGATGGCTTGGTACTTGTTATGTAGCCCAGGTTGGCTTCAAGTTCATAGCAATTCCCCTGCCTCAGCCTCCAAATGCTAGTAATACAAGTAATACATGAGCTACCATGACTGGCTTAAAATACTTCCTTTCTCTAAAGAGAAATGAAGCACAGACATCCAGGCTATCATGCCCAAATCCAAGCCAACCAAGGCCAAAATTCAATTTGGTTGAGCTCAATAAGCAATTTTGAATAGCACTTGATAGTCAAAGCTACCTTTTTTTGTGGCTTTGTGGTCTGTGGGATGCATGGAACCTAAAATCCTGCTGTGTTTTCTATTGCTGCAGTAAACACCATTACCAAAAGCAACTTGGAGAAGAAAGGGTTCATTTGGCTTCCACATCCCAGGTCATAGTCCATCACTGAGGGAAGTCAGGACAGGAACCTGGAGGCAGGAACTGAAGCAGAAGCCATGAAGGAGTGCTGCTTACTGGCTTGCTCCCCATGACTTGAGCAGTGTGCTTTCTTATACAACCCAGGATAACCTGACCGGAAGTGGCTCTGCCCGGAAGGTCTTCCCACATCAACCATTAATCAATAAAATACCCAGCAGACTTGGCTACAGGCAATTCAGTGGGGGGTGTATTCTCAGTTGAGGGTCTTTCTTCCTGGAGCCGTGTCAAACTGACAGTAAATTGACCAGCACATCAGCTCCCTATTGTACTGTCTCTAAGTGACCTGTGGTAATAAATACATTGAAGCTATTATGGCCACTCGAAAGACACTGGAAGATAACATGGGCATGCTGGTACTGTAGCTCTTCTGCCTCTAAGAATTGAGGAAAGCAGCATCTGAGTTGGTCTTCGGAAGAAGGAAAGAGCATAACGCTATCAACAGAAGTTTAGGGAGAGGAGACTTGAACCGAGGACCCACTGACCCAGTCAAGAGCTCTTTCTTAGGTTTCTGTTTTGCAGTGCAGAGTTGAATGTGCCAGTGAACTGAAACCAAACGCAGCAGGTATCTGTGGTGGCTTCTTTGAGCTAGATTGGGATGGGGCAACTCAGTTTAATCAACAACCAGAACACACAGACCAATAATCACAATACTTATGGAGACAACATAGGATATCTCAAATTGATGTGAGTTTTGTTTTTTTTTTTATAAAAAAATACAGAAAACCTGGTGCTAAATGTAATAAAAATTGAGAATTTCTAATTATAAACTAAAATCTCTAATTAAAGAACAGATAAATGGGAGCCATGAGGGATGGCTCAGTGGCTAGGAGCACTTGTTCTTGAAGAACCCAGGTTGATTCCCACCTCTCACATGGCAGCTCAGTTCCATCCATAGCTTCAGTTTCAGAGAATCCAAAGCTGTCTTCTGACCTCTGAGGGCACCAGGCAGGCACACAGCACACAGACATGCATGCAAGTAAAACACTCATAAATAGATAAACCTTAAAGAGAAGAAGAGCAGGAGAGGCAGGAGGTACAGGATGAAGAAGAGGAGGAGGAAAAGGAGAAAGGAGAGGAAGAGGTGGGAGAGGAGAGGAGGAAGATGAGGAAAAAGAGGAGGAGCAAGAAGAAGAGGAGCAAGAGACAAATGGCCTGTCTGGATTTCCCAGGGACTGCCTTAGCGTTACTGAGAACATGCAAATACACGATTTGGGCTCTGGGCAGCTGTCGCACAGCTCTGGAGCCCCAACCTTGAAAGCACAGACGAGACAATTCCATTTTCTGACTCCATTAATAGGTATCTGCATCAGTGCAGACCGGGGAAATACCAATACTGTCATATGAGTATTAAGAGTAGATATTTCTCCATTTCCCCTCAAAGAACCTCATCTTTGAAAACACTGCATACATATTCTGTGAGTGCTGTAGTGTGATATAAAGTTATCTATTTAATACTATCTTTAGAAAATCACTAGTGTGAAGAAAAAGGAAATTATAGAAGGCTTCTGGTACTTCCAAAGTTGTCCCTAAAGGACAATTGCAAATGTCATCTTCTGCACGAAGCCTTCCCTGGTTCCTCTGCCACGCTCATCACTGCCAAATTCATCTTTTTCTCCCGTGACTGCTGCAGTTCTTTGGTCCATTGCTATGTGGTTTATAATTAATTGTGTGACTATCTGTCTTCCTCCACCAGGATGAACACATCTTAAGAGTAGGGGTTCAAGCTTTACTCATCTTTAAGTCCTCAGCAAATCACTTTTGATTGCCTGACACAATAGATGTCCTTGTTAAATCATTTCTTTGGATTTCAGAGACCTTATTTTTGATACGTCTAAGTTATTTTTAAAATTGTCTGTACCCATTCCAGAAGTGGCCCTTGCCTATTGCATCACAGGACTCGGATTCGGCTGCGCACTCCAGCTGCGTGTCTACCACAGCCCTGCATTCAGTCTGCACACATCTCTGGGAGTGACCTGAACTAGCACCTTTAATAAGACCTGAACCTTGACTCAGTTATATGGAACTCTGGAAACGTCTGAAGGCAAACTGCCTGGATTTAAAAGACATAGACTGCAGCTGGGACTATCATTTACTAGTTGTGGGATCTTGGGCAAGTTACATTCCCAGGATCTCAGTGTCCTCAGCTATGAGATGGAAATATTAATAACAGCAGTGTATGAAAAAGTTAAGCTTAGCTCTTTGAATAATTATATACTTTCTCTCTTGGGGCTTTTGTTGTTGAGGGAGTGGGTGGGGTGCTGGGGGTCAAACTTAGAGCTTTGTATAGCTAGACAAATGTTCTATCCCTAGGCTACATCCCAGCAACATTGTTATTGTTTTCTCATTCACAAAGTAGAAACACAGGTCTCTCGGGGCTGCTCCAAGGAGTCAATGATGTAACAAGTGAAATTTTCCTCACCATATTATCTCATCAACATTTCCTTCCTTCCTGTGTATTAGAGTAATTGCTACAATCAAACGAGGACCTATTAATGCCAGGTAATATATTACTCACTTTAAAGATATGGTCCCATCTAATTTAATTCATATTACAAGGTATTGAAATAATTAATATGGTCCTTATTTGACAGGGGAGTAAAGTGAGTTGGAGTGAGAATAAACAGTCCATGTTTATTGTATCACTGGTTCAGTTCAGGTTGTTCAGAACTTCAGATAAAAAGGACCAAGAATAGACATGGGAAGCCTAGGGGAAAACACACAGGAAGAATGTCCAGGCCCAAACTCCCTACGGAGTTTAATATTTCTCTTTGTCTCCCTGGTCTTCAATTCCAGGGTTCTGCTTGCTTTGTAAGCTAGCCTCTGGGATCTGTGTCAACATATGTTCATCCTCACCACTCTCTCACTCTTGTTGTCTAACAAGCGTACAACATGATATCTAAGAGCTAGCTCTAACTCTTCCATCTCCCCATTTCTTTCTTGGCTATGAATTTGCTATTCGTCCCATGGTTTTCTTATCACAGTTATACTAATTATCACTGATGAACCATTTTAATTTTTAATAACCTGGTTATTCTTAACTTAGACTCTCATAATGGGCTTATATTAGATATGTCAAATATGTTGTTGCCAACCACATGGAAAGGAAGGGAGCCCTTCCATAGTTTCTACCAAAAAGCCTCTCTGCTTACATCAAACAGAAACAGTTCTGCTCCTCCCTCCTCTATATACTACGGGAGAACTTCAAACTCTTGAACAACTACATCCACAATCAGCCAAGAATTACAGGCACGACAGAGAAAAGATAAAAGGGACTAACTGGATTCTCAGGAATGTGCCCTAAGAAGAAAGGCCTCGGAGAGAACACAGTAGTCACCAGGGAAAGTACAACTGAAAGACGGAACCAAGAAGCCCAGGGGGGCAAGGCGGAAGCAGGACATGGGAGCCACAGAGGGGGCAAGGGGCAAGCTGGGCATTGGAGTCACAGAGAGGGCAAGGCGGAAGCTGGACATGGGAGCCACAGAGGGGGCAAGGGGCAAGCTAGGCATGGGAGCCACAGAGAGGGCAAGGCGGAAGCTTGACATGGGAGTGCGGGCAAGTCTCAGAGGCAACAGTTAGGCATCGTCAGGAAAAGCCTACATTAAAAGGTGCTCCCGTAATAAAGCAAAAAGCCTAAGGCCACAGGGAACCAAAGGAGACAGAGAAGCAACAGGGAGATGCTGAGATTAGCAGGTGGCTGTCCTTGGGGCTGGCACAGTCCTGGAGAGGCATCCAGTTGTGACGTCCACTTAGCTGTGGGCATCCTCACTGTGAATGCCCCGTTGCTTGAGGAAACTTGAGTGAGCCAGTTCTTTGCAACTAAAAGCCCTTGTTCGGAAGTTCTTCACTTATACTTATGCTTAGATTGCTTTTTTATTTCTGATAGTCCAGGTAGTCACCTGCTGTTGTCGGACTCTGTAGACTTTCTCAGGAAACATCTCTTCTTTAGCTACTGCCTAAATATCAGTACACGGCCCTACAAAGGGTTAGGAAAAGGTAACCATCACACTGAGTGTCAGTGGTATTTTTTGGACATAAAAAATAAACTTTTGGGGCTGGAGAGATGTCTCAGCAGTTAAAAGCACTGGCAGCAATTCCAGAGGTCCTAAGTTCAATTCCCAGCAACCACATGGTGGATCACAACTATCTACAATAAGGTCTGATGCCTTCTTCTGGCATGGAGGTATACATGAAGATAAAGCACAAAATAAACAAACAAAAAACCCCTCTTAGCAGGAATTATAAGGCTTAAGAATGAGAAACTAGAGCAACAGTCTGTCATCAGGCAAAGATAGATTGGGGTATCCCAGTACTTCAGGATGAATGAGTGATTCATTCTTTTGTGACACTCTTTTGTAAAGGAATGAATACAGAGTGAGACATTTCCTTTTTTGATGAGATATATACAAGATTGATGACTTCATATCGTTTCCATTATCTTTGGTATTTGTTTAAACTATTAATTTATTTTCTTCTTCCAGTTCTTGAGACAGGGTCTCGCTATGCAGACCTTGAACTCACAGAGATGCACCTGCTCGGCCACTCTGGTACAGAGATTAAACATATGTGCCCCAACACTTGGCTGGTTACGTTATTCATAAGCAGGGCTGGGGAGATGGCTCGGTGGTTAAGAGCACTGACTGATCTTCCAGAGGTCCTGAGTTCAATTCCCAGCAACCACATAGTGGCTTACAACAATCAGTAATGAGTCCTCATGCCCTCCTCTGGCATGCAGGTGTACACGCAAAAAGAGCACTCATATACAGTAAGTAAATAAATAGGTCTATTTTAAAAATGTTATTTGGAAGGTGTGCTTTTCCCCTTTCTTATGTCTATGATGCATGTGTATGTGCACCTGTGTGAGGGTGCACTTGCCTGTGTGTATATGCATGTCGAGGCTACAGGTGTCTACCACTGCCTGTGTGTATGCATGTTGAGGCTAGAGGTGGCTGTCAAGTGTCTTTCTTTACTATTCTCCACCTTTTCTTTTTCTTCAGGCAGGGTATCTCACAGAATCTGGAATAAAAAAAAAAATCCCTGGATTTTGGATTTTGCTGAACCAGCAAACCTAGGAGGACTGCCTGTCCCCACATGCCCCCCCCCCCGTCCCCTCCACACCCCAGTCCAGTGCTGGAGTTATAGACACATGTTACAAGGTCTGGCTTTTTACACGGATGCTGGGGATCTGAACTTGGGTCCTTAGCTCCTCATGCTTACAAGGCAAGCACCTTCCCCACTGATCCATCTCCCCAGTGCCAATAAGAAGCTATTGCTAATGAAAATTGTTTATTCAACAACAGTGATTTGCTCCCTGTTCTGTCTCACCCTGCCCGAGGCATGAACGCACAAAGACTAAAAACTCATCCCGACCTTTGAGGAGACAACAGACTGAAGGAGTAGGCAGAAGAGCCCAGTGCAGGGCTGCCTAAGTACATGCCCACCCTAGGTGGTCCAGAAGGTGTGCGGTAGACTGGGCCTAGGGCTCAAGTTTGAAAAAGACAAAGCAAAAGACAGTGTAGGCAGAGGACTCCTGGGCCCTGGCATGTGAGTTCAAGTCCTGACTTTTTAGATACTGCTGTCTTGGATACTTGAGTGCTTGTGTTCTTCCCTCCAGTAAACTACCAAATAGCCCTGACGAGAGCAAGCAAGCTCCTGACCGGTCCCTCAGCCTGTCCCTTGTCTACAGATCCCCAGTAACAGCTCTCCCCTGGTTACACCATCCAACGCCTACAACAAAGGCAAGCCTACCTAGATGACAGGAGAGCAGCCTCAGGGGCCATAAGCTTTCCTTCTTAGCTGGTGGGGGCATGGCTCCTTCCAAAGCCATTCATGGCTGCTTGGGTTGTTTTGTTTTGTTTTTTCAGGGGAAAAAAAAAAGAGTCATTTTTTTTGTGGAATTATAAAAGTTCTCCAAAGCTTTAGACTTCAAGGTATTTTTAATCATCAAGTAAGTGACGTAAAAACACTTGGTAAACTGCTTGGATTACAGAAAATGAACTGAGCAGTGTAATACACAGAGTGATTTTTGTTTATTACCTTGTTAGCATCCATCAACAACTAAATATTCTACACATGTCTACAGAGTACAATCATGCTGCCTAAAATGCTCGCTGATAAATCCATTCCAGCTTCTCTATCTCTGAAGTCACTAATATATTTCTATTATTATGTACATTTAAGGATGATTATGAAATAAACAAGAGATCCACTGGTAGGAATTTTTAACAACCCAGAATAAAAGAATAAGTAAAACATAGTTATACACGCTCCTCAAATCCCCTTTCTGAGTTAGAAAGTAATTATATCTTATACACTATATATTTTTTTCAGATAAAAAAATCGAGGCCAATTAAAAGAGTTGCTGGTTTACTAACTGTCAACACAGGCTTGAAATGGGCTCCCCTGCCACAGGCAAGATGATATTTCTAAAACATGGTAGAAGAATTTATTCTGGGGTTCTAAAATTTGCATTGAGAGCCATCATGAGGGCTGGAGAGATGGCTCAGTGGTTAAGAGCACTGACTGCTCTTCCAGAGGTTCTGAGTTCAAATCCCAGCAACCACATGGTGGCTCACAGCCAGCTACAGTGTACTCATATAAATAAAATAAATAATTCTTTTTAAAAAGAGAGATATCATGTAAAAAATTTTAAATGATATCTTTCAAAGTTTTGTCCAACTCTGAATGCACAGTTCTTGAGATGACTCATGGAGGAGACATAATGAATGAAAAGACCATTTATTCTCTAGCCTCTCTGTCTGGATCTCAGTCATCATTCAGTCTGTTCCTCACACCCGATGCTAGGCATATAGACTATACAGGCACACACACAATCTGCAAGTAACTTAGCAGAAGGTTCTTCTTCCACAAGAACATCCATGAGCTGCATATGATAAAGACTGTCACTAGGCCTGCCATGCCCCAGAGCAGAGTGAATAGGAAATTCATGGCATGGACGGTCAGCACTCCAGTTGCTTAAATGGGTCCTTTGCACCCTCAAAACAGCACGTGACCATACTACAAAAAGGAGCAGCGTGGTTGCCATGAGAGAGCACGTGAGAACAGCAAAGCTAAGAGATACAGCCAGTGCCCATCCATTTTAAATTCATACTTATTATACAGGAAGACGTGCATTCAAAACAGCTTATTCTTTTGAAAATGGCTCTTTAGTCGCTCACACATGTGCCTGCATGCTGACTGGCAAATTCTCTTGCAATCCATAAATTAAAATTCCACTCTTTCCTAACGTGCTTTCACTTCAAAATGTCAATATAGTTGGTATGGATGCATATGCATACACATTTATTCTATATATCCACAAAGCCCACTGTATTTATTTGGCAGTCGCAGCTCTTGAATGGGGCCTCATCTAGATGGCTAGACTGTCCCCTTAGCCTATTCACAGAATCAGAAAAACAACTGACTAGCAAAGCTGAAGGGAACCATAAAGATGACTTAGTCCAAATCCTTCACTCCAACAAGGATCCAGAGTAGGAGAACAAGGATTCTGTCAAAATCAAGCCAAAAGCTGGTATAATGCCCTTTATAGAAAACATGCCGCTATTAAGTCAGAACTAGGAATCTCTTCCTCTGAATAACTAACTAAAACTATTGTTAAAAATCTCTAGAATTTTTTGTTGTTGTTGTTTAAAAAATAAAATAAAATAGAAAGTCAGGGGGTGGGATTTCTAAACTAAGGCTCTGTCTGTCCTGTCACCACAGAGCCTCTGCTTGGAATCGTGTAGCCCTCATTTCTGTTTTCCATCTCCCGAAGAGATGCTCTATCACAGTGGTTCTAGGCCTTCCTAATGTTGTAACCCTTTTATACAGTTCCCCATGTTGTGGTGACCCCCAACCATAAACTTATTTTGTTGCTACTTTATAATTGTAATTTTGCTACTTTTATGAATTGCAACATCAACATTGGCATTTTTCAGATGGTCTTTGAAGACCCCTGTGAAACCATCAGAGAGGTCACAACCCAAGCCACTAGCCTAACAGGACCGTTTAATTGGTTAGCCATCTCACCTTGAGGCTACCTTGCCACTCCTTAGATGACCCAGGAGGAACCTTATTTAAATATCACATGAGGTTGACAACAGCACCTACTCCTCCGAGAGCTGCCAAGGCAGAGGACCAAGCAGCCTTCTTAGTTCACATTGAGATGCCAAAGCTTCAAAGAAATAAAGTTTCCACTTTATATCTTATATTTATGTCTCTTGTAGGGAGAAAACCCACCAATTTCCTTCTGTAAAACTCCATACAAAAAACATCATTTGTGACTTGAGTTTAGGGAGTGCCTTGCACCGGTGTTGGTTTTGTCTGTAGTGGGACTAGAAAGAAGTACTCAATACAAGTGTCTGTAAACAGAACATTTTTAAATGTCCCAACAGTCTTCATTTTTATTCTCTTGGATGTTAAGGTTGACCTGTATGCCTGCTCTCTGGTTGCCAGTTAAATCTTTCTTCCACCCAGATCCTCATTTTATTCACCCTTCAACTCCCTTACTCTCTGTGGGTGACTCTCCCCAGTACCACCTCAAGCTGGCTCCCCCACAGGTGCTGCTACACTCAGTGATGAGTCTAGGGGAGGAAGTGATCAAAGACATTGAATCGAGTGCATCCTGCTGAGAGAGAAGGCCTAAGCCACAGGTTCCAAATGCAGACATGACAAGCTCCTGATTTAGGTTGTTGCTACAATGTGGGCTTGAGCACGTCACTGTGTAACAACGACGGGTGCATTGAAATGACTCTCATTTTGCCCGTGACTTAACCACACATACAATGTGTGTGGGTTCCTGAAACGTAGGCACTGAACCTGTGATTTGTGTGTATGGGGGGGGGGGCATGTCTGTCTTCTCTTTAAACCATTAAGTTAATCTTTAAAAAAGATGAAGCAAGTTGACAGCCCCAAAGACAACATTACTCTGAATACTAGAGAAAGAC
Organism: Mus pahari; assembly: GCF_900095145.1. NCBI lineage: Eukaryota > Metazoa > Chordata > Mammalia > Rodentia > Muridae > Mus > Mus pahari. The sequence continues at coordinate 87,406,101 of NC_034593.1, forward strand.
GGGAAGAAGATGTTAGGATGAGCGCTGAGTGACTCTTTAGAAGTGACTAGCAGCATGGGTGTGTGTTCTCTCCAAGGCAGGCTATAAAGAGGAAGCGGGGGTACTTCTGACATCACCAAACCAGTAAGAGTTTAATAACCTGACCCCAAATGAGATTGGCTGTACTGGTTTTTTGGTAAGATGTTGCCGTATAGTTAGATAGCAGGCTTTGCTGGAAGGGTAGAGAAGACAATATTATTGCAATATAGTCTTTGGAGTTCCAAAACAACAGTGAGAATGGTGGAGTTTCCCGCTCCTAAGTCTTTAGTATCAGCCCAGGAACCATGGGAGACGTAAAGGGGACTTTGCTGACCACAGTCCTCCAACACCCATTAGGGCTTACAAAGAGGCTACAGTGAATGTGAATTACCCAGATAATGATTGTTGCATAGGCCAGCTCACAACAAGTGTGAAATAAGGGTTAACAGATGTTATCTGTCTCTGGTGTACTATGTGTTCAGGGTACAGGGGTAGGGGTGGGCATTTTCTTCAGTTGTTGGGATTCCTGGGTTCTGTGAGACTGGAAAAGGGGACCCCAGTCACATAGACAAAAAAACGACAATTTGGAAGGCCAATAACTTCTACAGTTTTACACTGCATTGTAATGCCTGCATGCTGTTTAATATGCACTAGCAGTGTTGGAACCACTGGTTTGTGTGATTCTGTGGCTCATGTGGATCATACTAACAAGACCTGGACATCGCCTGAGGGCGGGCCCCTAACATTTTCCTCCAACCTCAAAAAACGGGGTCTGAAGCAAGTCAACGGTGCAACCGATGCCTCCCATGTCTGGGTCCTGTTGTGATGTGAACCTGGCACAGGGTACCGGCTGAACCCGGTGCATTGAGTATAACAGGGAAAGGTGCCTACTCGTGTGTGCAAGAGCAAGCGGTGACGAGGTTGGAGTGGACGGTGAGACAACCTTCAGAGGGCTTGGGACCCTGTGCTGCAGTCAGCTCCAACAAGCACCCACATCTAAAAACATGACAAGCAACCTTCCGTCTCCCTTCCGGTTCTGAAATGCTAACATTTTAAAAGAGATATCTGGACTCAGAAGCTTGCCAAAGACAAATCATAGGGAGCTCTCCAGCCTTCACAGCAGATGATGATTAAGTCTGAAGATGTAAGACGTTAAAATAGAATAAAGAAGTTCTGGGACCTTCGTGCCAGATGGAGGCCCCTAAAGCCTTTCCTCTTTTCCCACACCCAGCAGCTAGGTTTCCAGGCCTCTCTGGGAAGAACACGAATCCTCGTAGCCAGGGATGGCTCTTTGCCTCCATCTCAGTCTATCACAGACCATCTGACACATTTGAGTTAGGACAGAAGGGGTCACAGCCACGAAGACCTCCACAGACTTCTTTTTTTGAACAAACAGTAAAACAGAGTCACAGAGAACCTAAAATCAGGCGAGCAACNCCCCCCCCCCCGCCCCAGGGAATTTCAAGAGGGCTGGAACCATAGAAAAGCAGAAGAAATCCACAATTCAAAACCATAAGCAGACATTTTTTTTTCTCTTCCAAACAAGCATGTGAAAGACGGGTATTAGATACCGGTTTCAGCCTCCCTTCCTCCCAGTTCTTGAGACGCCACTTTAAAAAAGCAAAAGGTTTTATCCACAAAAGCCACCAGAGAAGAAACCAGCATTCACATTCTTACCCCTCCACACTGATACTTACTCTCCGATAAATGGCAATTGTAAATAAATCTCATTTAATCTCTAAAAGCCACAATAAAAATCTTTAACATCCAAGGTAGTTTACAAATGTGCACGCACACCCTGACAGCGCCAGGAAACACAAGGTCTTGAATAAAGAGCTTTAACGGGAGGCACGGTTTCCCTTTGAGAATCTTATATTGACCTTTAAATACATATATATGTATGATGAAGGAGGAGAAAAGGGAAAACCCAGCCCCTCCCACTCTATTTTCTCTACAAATCGGCCAATAAATCTAAGGAAAAGATACAAGAGAAAAGGACAGAAGCCAACAGGTGGAAGGGGGTTTTTTGTTTCATTAGAAATGGTCAGACACTTGATCTGTGCTCGCCGGTCTGTTTGTCTCCCAGTGTCATTAATGATGGTTTTATCATCATGACGGCGATAATCAGGAATAATGGTCACACTTCCACTTTGTGATTCCACAGCATTGCCAGTCAGAAGATTTCGCCACACAGTTACATGGAGTGGGCTGCTCTGTTTGGCTTCACCCCTGGGAGGCGTGCAGCATCCCCAGTCATCTTTCACAGATTGGGTAAACTGAGGCCCGGAGCACCCAACAACTCCTTTATAGTGTCTCAGAGCAGAGAATTCCCCGAAACTGGAAAAGTTTGTGGATGTCTCGGGGCAGTCCTCTCGCTCACCCTTCTGGCCGGCCATGCCGCTCTCTTTCTGCAAGTCTGGGCTGGGTGATCAGGACTGGGGTACCTCCCCTTCACTACGAGACACGCCAGGGCAGTGTGTGGGAGGTCCACACACACACCCAGACCCACAGGCATACTCGCACACACAAAGCGCCATGCAATCTCTGCAGTCACTGAGTACAGCTCCAGGCAGCCTCGCTCAGCCTGCGAATGCACAGCGCGGGGCTCCCAAGGCCTCCTTGGGCTCCTGGCTGGGGCTTCCCTGAAATCGGGCTCTGCCCTTCTCTTCCTCTCTCCCAGGCTTCTCTCTCTCTCTCTCTCTCTCTCTCTCTCTCTCTCTCACCTCCCACCCTCCACCCTCCCATCCTCCTCCCACCCCTCTCCTTCCACCCCTTCTCCCCCCACCAACCCAGAGGCACAGATCGTGTTACTGGGGTTCCCTGGAAAGAGGGGCCATCCCCAGCTCTAAGCGTCTGGCAGAGACTTCAGGGGCACCGCAGCAGCTCCTATCGCAGGACCCAAGCGCTCCTCCTGAGCAGCGCAGGAATGAGACCCCCACTTCCCAGCACCGGCGAGCAAGCTTGCCACAGAAGAAGGAATTGTTAGAGTGCTTACCTTTTTCATGAGCAGAGATTCTGGAGAATCATTGCAGAAACTGGAGGGGAAGTGAACGAAGACAAAAAAGACCCTTTTCCAGCAATCCCTGGCCTCCTGGTATCAAGACACCAGGACAACATCAAAGCAACTTAGGGGGAACACTTTAGGGGCCTATTGTCTGCTCTGGTCTGATCTGTTTTTCTTCTGTCTCCCCCTCTTGCTGCGGTGACACTTGGTACAGCCCAGGCATTCATGCCAAGTAGCTTTCACACATGGAAGCTTGTCTCAAGCAATTGCTGACAAGCCACAAACAAGACATTCTCCCTCCCTTCTCCGCACCCCCCCCTCACTCCTCCTCCCCCCTCCACCTTTCCTCCTTCCCTCTTGTCTCCCCTCCTCCTTTCTTCTGAATGCAAACTAAAACTCTCCAGTGACAGGCAGGCTTGCAGGCTTGGCCTAGCTGCGCACGCAGACATACACACTCACTCTCTCACACGCACTCACACTCACACTCGCTCACTCGCACGCCAGCAGCTCGGCTAGTTGCTGCTGCACTGGTGGAGTTAAGAGACAGGAAAAGGCTCAGGCTGAGTTGGGGGCAGGGAGAGAAAGAGGGAGAGTAAGATCCGAAGGAGCTGTGCCCTAGCAAAATGGCAGTAGAGAGGTGAGCCCTTTGGAAAGCCAGCAGTGGCCACACACGTGTGCACACATACAGACTCAGAGGCAATCTGGGCTCAGAAGGAGTGGAATAAACGACCCAGAAGGGAAAAAGTCAAAGCCCCTGAGCTTAGGGTTGGGGGAGTGGGGAGATGCGGTGGGTGGACCCGGGGCTAATGTTTGTGTGGACCGGGTTAGGTATTTTGCATATATATATATATATATTTTTTTTCTTTCTACTTCTTCCCCGTTGTTCCCCGAAGGATCTAGTTGTCTTTCACCACGTTACAGAGCATAGACACAAGCCACTGATTTTTCCAAAAGAAACGTGGAAATGTGGGAGTCAACCTAACTGTAGGTTCAACTTATGGCCAGATTTTTTTTTTTTAAGTGAAGCCCCCGGCCCCCAACCCCCCCAGTCCCGGTCCACAACCCAAATCTTAGAGAGCAATAGCGAGGAGGAGCGTAGTAAGTAGTATAAACTCCGAGAGCTGTGAAGTGTGATGCTGAAGTTACTGATTGCCAGGCTGCTGGAATTTATGGAAGGTGGGCATGAGCTGAGGGGGAGGGGGGGCCCGGGTGAGCTGTTTTCTAGGAATGAAGGGGAGTGCGGTAGGATAATGAACGGGGCTAGAAGCAAGCAGGAATGTGATTGGTGTGGAGAGAGGAGGTGGGAAGTAGGAGAGAGAGAGAGAGAGAGAGAGAGAGAGAGAGAGAGAGAGAGAGGGAGAGGGAGAGGGAGAGGGAGAGGGGGAG
>NC_034593.1:87410728-87429581 GCF_900095145.1 Mus pahari
GAGGGGGAGAGGGAGAGGAAGTCCAGACTCTGAGCTATGAACACGAGGAGAACACCACAGAGGAAGGCAGTGGACCCACAAAGGGCATGAGGACCACGAAGGTTTGTAGACAGCATGAACCCAGGACCGCTGGTATAGCGAGGGAAGGGGACAAGGGGACACACCACTCATATCCCTGGCAAGCCTTGGTGTCTCACAGAACTACATGGCTGTCCTGGTGAAGCACTGCTCAGCCTTAGTTCTGCTTTTGCGTAAAGGCCACTTGGACCCCTTCCCCAGAATCTTCTTCTCCAAAGTAGAAGTGCTGTGGACACAAATGACTACTCCCTTGACAGGCACACAGAAAGGGATAAAGGAGGATGACTTTTCACACGCTTCGACCTCACTGACTGGCTTGTCCCTGCCTGAAGCAGTGACAGAGACATCTGAGCCCTGTCACTCCCTCCCTTTAGCTTGGTCCCTATTATTACTAGCTCTGGGAACTGTATATTTGGATCCCAATATACAGTCATGATGGTGATAGGAATAATAATTACCTTTATGTTTCTCAACATTTGCCTGAGCATTTATATCACCAAGTAATTTTTATTAAGAGGAACCATTTTCACTTACAGATAGATTTCTTTGTTTTGTTTGAGACAGGATCTCGCTAGGTAGCCCTGGCTAGCCTGGAACTCATTATGTATGTAGACTAGGCTGGGTTCATACTCAGAGATCCACCTGCCTTGCCTCCTGTGTATTGGTACTACCAGGCCAGAAAATGTGTATATATATATATATTACATGTGCATTTACACACACACACATATACACACACACACACACACACACACTACACAGCACAGATGGAACTGGAGAGATGACTCAGCACTGGCTGCCCTACCAGAGGATCCAGATTCTTGTTCCCAGCACCTCCATGGCAGCGCATAACTGCCTGTAACTCCAGTTCCAAGGGACCTGATGCCCTCTTGTGGACCCTTTGGGTACATGCATACATGTTCATAACTCCATACATTATTTTTACATACTCATGTATACATTCATCTATGCATACATATTCATATACTCTCCCACATTATTATTGTACATTATTTAAAAATAATAAAAATAAATACATTTTAAAATGAGGCTCAGAGAACGTGTGTGGTGGCTGAGACCAGAGTAGAGCAGAAGCAGAACTAAAACCGAGCCCTATGTGACTCCAAAGCCCAGCACTCCCTGCCACATTGTGCTCTCTCGCTGGAGGAGCCCACAGTCTCCAGGGCACCTCATAATCAGGCATGCCAGGCTCCCTGGCTGCCCAAGCAAGTGTGATGTTTCTTCCTGGAGCGTGGGTTTGGATCCTTTAACGTTAGTCCGGGGGAGCGTCTAACCTCTCCCTTACAGGCTACTGAGTCACTCCGTGCTTCTGAGCTGTGGTGACTCACATAACACAATGAGGCCTCCCGGACAGAAATTGCATAAAGGGTCACCATAACCTTCAGTGACCAGCCACAGACTGCCCTGTAATGGAGAAAGGCGCTGGAGACCAGGAAAGCTGTCCATTTTTAAACAACAAAAAAATGTTATAAAAAAATTTTTTATAAGGAAAAAACACCTGCAAAAGTGTGGATGGTGGTAATGACAATAGTAACACACACATACACACATACACTATAGATGCATGCACACATATGCATACAATATAAACACATACACAAATGTGTATACACATAATACATACACATGAACACACGTACACATGTATACGCATATATACATATGCATAGACATATAAGCACATGATACACGCACACACATGTACATACATAATGCATAGGAGCATACACATATACACAAATTCACACATATACACACATAGGCATGCATGCACACATATGAAACAACTCCAAAAGGGATGGACTCTCAGTGCTTGTTTTCTGGATGAAGATGTTGAATGTTCCTAAGTGTACTTCACAGCATCTCTGAGTGCTAAGTACTGTACAAAAGCCAAGGCTCTAGACTCGGGAAGGAGAAAAGGCTGCTAGCGCTCCTGTGGCTGGTCAGTTGTTCTACTTAGCTTACAGCTCACTTCTTCCAAAAATGTCTTTTTTGCCTAATGGGCATTTGCTACTTTATTTTGCAGTCACCAGAGAGAATTCTCACCAATTACAAATTCATTTGCATAGAAAACAGTCTTTTTAAAATGCAAATACCTGTGAAGAAAGTAAAGCAAGTCAGCCACTCATACTTCAGTGAGAATTATTACCTTACTCCACTTTGCTACAAATAGCTAGTTTATATCAAATAGGCATTCAGGTTAGAGGAACAAAATGGAAGCAGGCAAAAGTTTGGGAACTTAGGAGCCTCTGGTGTGAGCAAGGTCTAGTGTGGAGGTTGCTCAAAATAAGAGGAAGAACATCCTTACGGTGGAGCGAATTTTGAGGGGCTATGGAAAGTGAAGACAAGCTTTTATTAGAAACAAACGAAGACTGAAGAGGTGTGTGTGGGGCGGGGGGGATCTAAATCTCCTGGGACTTGCCCTGTAGAGCAGGCACCCTGACCTTGAACTTGTGATCACCCCAGTTCCACCTCCCCAGTGCCCTTAATGGAACCCTGTGCCTGGTGCCGGCCTCGGCTCACAGGAAGAGGAGCCCTTGCTTACCTTTCTCCGTTTGCTCTCCTGTTTTCACATCCGGTACAGAGGGTAGGTTCCTCCGGGATCCCTGGGGGATGGGAGTCCCACTCAAAACATGGGGAGATCCTCAGTTTTCCAGACACCCCAAATTATAAATCAACCAAAAAAAAAAAATGTCCATTATAATTTGACGTCTACCTCCCTGCATAGATATTTAACTGGGGAAAGAATGTGGGAGTCAGACAAATGGGGCTTCTTGTTCTTTCACATCACTGGAAGGAGAACTGACTGACAAAAAGGAGAGAATGAAGCAGAAAATTAAGAAAAAGAAAAGTTTCCAGATTTGCCACACTAAGCAAGCGATTTAGAGGCAGATAGGACTACTAGAATCCACATATATATATATATGTGTGTGTGTGTGTGTGTGTGTGTGTGTGTGTGTGTGTGTGTATAATAATATATGGCATGTGTTATACATAAACACACACACACATACATGTATTAAAAGTTGGACATAGTTGCTGCATTCTGGGTCTGAGCATTTACAAACCAAATGACCCAGACTATGTTTTTTTCGAGACAGGGTTTCTCTGTATAGCCCTGGCTGTCCTGGAACTCACTTTGTAGACCAGGCTGTCCTCGAACTCAGAAATCCACCTGCCTCTGCCTCCCCGAGTGCTGGGATTAAAGGCGTGCGCCACCACGCCCGGCTTTTTATATTTTTAATTTTTAATTTATTATGATTGTATGCCAGTTGGTATGCATGTGTGCACATGATGTACACATGGGGCTGGGCCTGTCATAGCACATGTGTGGAAGTTAGAGGACAAGTTTGTGGAGTTGGTCCTCTCCTCCCACCTTTAAGTGGGTTTGGGGGACAGAACTCAGGTTCTCAGGCTTTTGTGGCTTGTGCCTTTCCCCGCTGAGCCATCTCCCCAGCTTGGTTTTATTTTGAGTATCTGTGTTTGTCACTTCTCTATGCCAGTTTCTAGTGGTGGACTGTGCAAATAAATGATCTTTAGAAATGGTACAGTGCTGGACAAACTCTAGTGGGCAATGTGAAATAAGAATACTTCATAAGGCCCAGCATGGTGGCACAGATCTTTAATCCCAGCACTGAGAGGCAGAGATAGGTGGATCCCTGTGAATATAAGGCCAGCCTGGTCTACACAGTAAGTTCCAGGCCAGCCAGGGCTACATAGTGAGACCCTGTCTCAAACAAACAAACAAACAAACACTACATAGTAGGAACAGCTGTATGTAGACATACTCTTAGTGTGTATCATCCGTTTAGTTCCTACAACTCTTGCTTGTAAGTAGAGTACAGACAACAGGGATGCAACCGAATGCTTTGTTTTTGAAACTTGATGTCTGTGATTTTGGACTAACTGCCCAACCTATTGAGCTTTGCATTTTTCATTTGTGAAATGAGGATATTAATAGCACCTTCCTTATGGGATTATTTTAAGGATGAAATGAGATAATGAATGCATCTGGCAGATTTAGCTCAGCGCCTAGTGCACACAAAAGCAATCTGCAAATGTTAAATGTTATCAGTGCTTAGGCCAAGGCCACACAGTTCATAAGTATAAGGGACTCATACTTGGCTCTGTTTGGCCCCAATCCCCTGATCTTTACTGCTATTTTATCTTGTCTACGTTGACATAGATTTCTGTGACCACAGGCAACTGTAGAGACCTTAGATCCTCCTTTGAATTCTAGTCTGCAAGTGCAAACATTCAAGAAAAATATTTTCTATGTCTTAGAAGAAGGAAACTAGACTTCTCTGTGTAGCCTTGGCTGTTTGGCTCTTCTGGAATGTGCTAGGTAGATCAGGGTGGCCTCTAATACAGAGATTCACCTGTCTCTGCCTCCCAAGTGCTGGGATTAAAGGTGTGCGCTACTACCGCTAGGCTCAAACTCATGTTTATTTTTTTAGGCCTTGCAAGTTATTACTTTGTCTTAAGTTATACATCAATAAAGAGCATCGCAAGTGGCTGAACATGCTGGTGTGGAAGCAAGAAGAACCGGGTGTTTGGGAAACCGAGCTACAGTGCCCTCTTCCAAATAGTTAAAAGATAGAGAACCATGATTTATAAAGACAAGCAAAAAGGTAAATGTTCACTGGGAGGTAATGGCGCACATGTTTAGTCACAGTGCTCTGGAGGCAGAGGCAGAGGCAGAGGGAGAGGCAGAGAGGCAGAGAGGCAGAGAGGCAGAGAGGCAGAGGTAGAGGCAGGTGGATCTCTGAGTTTGAGGCCAGCCTGGTCTATCTACAGAGTAAGTTCCAGGACAGCCAGGGCTATACCGTGAAACATTGTCTCAAACACACACACTCATGCGCGCGTGCGCGCGCGCGCGCGCGCGCACACACACACACACACACACACACACACCAAAAACAAAAAAGAAAGAAAATGTTCATAAGAAAACAAGTAAGCTAAAAATATGTTCTAAGCAGAGATGCAGCTAACTAAGCTCCAGTGAGAGGAAGCAGGTAAAAATACTTCCTTCTGCATAAATGTACACAGCTTCTCCATTCTTCATCAATTCCAAAGACTCAGAACAGCCTCACTCAGGATAGACTGAATAAGGAATTGTGCTGACCAACAGATTCAATGCCCAAGAGACTGATACGTCATTTTTTTCTCCTAGATAGTTTTTATCTTGCTGTCTTTTTGGCCAACTACGCTCTGGATAATTCGAATTCCTACCAAAAATCCATAGAAGGCTTTAAAAAGCCCTGATAAAAACTTAAAGGTGTGTGTGTGTGTGTGTGTGTGTGTGTGTGTGTGTGTGTGTAGGGACGGCACTGACTTCCAGAGGTCCTGAGTTCAATTTGCAACAACCACATAGTGGCTCACAATCATGTGTAACGGGATCTGGTGCCCTCTTCTGGTGTGTCTGAAGACAGCGACAATGTACTCACATATATAAAATAAACAAATCTTTTTTGTAAAAAGGAAAAAAACCTTAAAGGAAAGAGAGATTTGGTCAAGTCCTGTGAGGTTGATTAACGCAGGTAATGCTACTTGGACAGGCTAACTAATAGTAATTTGGAGTTTGCAAATTTCATCACAAGATAGGTGTACTTTAAGGAAGACCAGCCTCGATGGAACATTGTGAAGTAGTCCTGTGACGGGAAGTGTTTTCCACCCTGGGACAGGCTTGCAATATTAACCAAGGTAAGGCTGACACAGTCTAGAACTCACCACTTTCACTATAGACTGGGTTTGTAATGTTCTGTCCCTGGGAACTGCTTCTGTGTAGCTCACAGCTCAGCAGAGCAGAAAGGCAGGCCATAGCTACCAGAGGGAGCAACTGGTTTTGGAACCAGATAAGAGGAGGCACAATAAACTCCAGCAGTTCTTAGAGACAGTCAGAAAAAAAAAAAAAAAAAGACTACCTCTGTTGGTTGATCTTGGCCCTGAAGGTGAGCTTACAGCAGCTTTGAATGGGCAAAATGACTGAAGTATGACCTGGGCCCCTCGGGGCTCTCAGGGCTTTTTGGGAAACAGTTACCCAGGTCACTAGCTACAACTAAGCTACAGCTAAGTCAAAGTCCTGAGTTCAAGCTAAAATCACTCTGAGAGAGATGGGTACTTATAGGAGGATTTCAGACCAGCCTGGCTTAAGGGTTCATGTCATTCTGCCCTACACAGCTGCCAGGAGATAAAAGCTCCCAAAATATTCTAGCTGTGTTCCTAGTTCCTCAGGACCTGAGGTTACTTGACCTCAGGACATCCAAAATGGAAATCATGCAATTATCTCTGTGAAACACAGTTTAATAAGGCTAGAAAAGGGACTGAAGCCAGGCAAAGGTAATTTATCTTTTATATCACATCTTTTGCCCAGCAATGAAATGAATATCTTTCACAGAGATGAAAGATACATTAAAAGTTGAACTGAAAGCCTTGTTTTGAATTTAGTTAGGTAAATGCTTGTCACTGCCTCTTACTCAAAATCACTATGCAGAGGCTGCTGCCAGGGACTACCTTGAGTAACACAAAGTCTTTGTTCTAAGGGAGTGTCCTAGGGAGAGGGGGAGAGAGGAGAGAGGGGAGGGGGGAGGGGAGGGGGAGGGGGGAAGGGCAGAAGAGAGGGCGGGGTTCCTTTATATAATCTTCCTTGCCACTCTTTGACCCTTGCTCCTTTTTCTTGCCCCCAGAGTGAGGGAAGAGCTCAGTGCTTACCAAGTCATTTCCAGATGCTGGGCTGAGAACTGCAACTTGTGACCAAGAATCTGTGGCCTGTAGGCAGACTTTGGCTACTTTGTGGGTTCTTCTTTCTTCCACCCTTTTAACCCTCTAATACTAGATAGGAGAGAAAAAAAAGGATAGAGGGGGGAAAGGGGCAAGGTTATCTACTTCCTGCTGATTAGGGACTTTGAGTTCCTTTGGGCAAGTTTGATCTTCACAGTATCTAATTCCTTCTTATTGTTGTTTGTTTTTTGCGTATGACTACTTAACAAATATTGACCAACAGCAAACAACCAAACAGCAACCAATAGCAAACAACAAACAAACAACAACCCAGCCCACCTCTCTGGGCCCTAGCATTTACATATCCTCTGAAGAGTCCCCAGAATTCCAAACATCGAACAATTGCAGAAACTATGTGCAGTTGGCAAAATGGCACCCCTGCTAGAGCACAAGCAAATCATAGTCAGCTGCTTTGGAGACATCCCATATCCCCACACCTGGGTTTAAAACAAAAACGTATTCTAATATTTCTGTGTGTGTGTGTGTGTGTGTGTGTGTGTGTGTGTTTAAAGGAACCAAAATTCCAAAATTCTCACTACAGTGCCCTGGTAGGAATTTAGGGGAAAGTAGAAGATTGTTTCTAGAACCAGAAAAGTGGTACAGAGGAGTGAGAAGAAAGCACTTTTTATTTTCTGGGAAGTTTGGGGAACCCTTCACTAGAGGTTGCAGATGTATGATGTAAATGTTGTCAAGCCAGGAGGTTTCAACAGCTCTTGTACAACTGGAAGGACCCTGTACTTCCCACTGAGAAGACATAGAGACTGCATTAGGACATTGCTTCCAGTGTGGCAGTGGCGGAACACCATTAATTCTAGTAAAGGCAGGTGGATCTCTGAGTTCAAGGCCAGCCTGCTCTACAGAGTGAGTTCCAGGACAGCCAGGGCTGTACAGAGAAACTCTGTCTCAAAACACAAAACCAAAACAGAACAAAAAATAAAATAAAGTAGAAAGGAAGGAAGGAGAGAAGGAAGGAAGGAGGGAAGGAAGGAGGGAAGGAAGGAGGGAAGGAAGGAAGGAAGGAAGGAAGGAAGGAAGGAAGGAAAGAAAAAAAGGAACTAAGGACATTGATTTACATTTGCTGCTTCTATAATCCTCAACTAGGTTCCAGAATGGCAGGTCCCTTTGCTCCCAGTGACCCTCAGGCCAAATCCACCCCGATGGCCTTTTGCACAGTACAGCCTGCAAACTAAGGATGGAGTTTAGGTCGTTAAGTAGTGGTTGTGAAAGAAAAGAAAAAAAAAAAATCAAAGGAGTCATGTTTCATGATGCAAAAGTTCTACGAAACCCAAATTTCAATCTCCAAAACCAAGGCTTTGTCGGAATTTCTCTGCTTTCTTTCATCTGAGCATTATCTCTGGCTGTTTCCCAGTGTCAGCCACACGGGTGAGTAGTTGCAGCAGGGCCCATAAGGGCTGCAGAGCCTCGACTACTCCTGACTGGCCTTTTGCAGAGAAAGAGCTGCCTATCTGTGCTTTAGCAGCCTCCAGCCGTCTCCTCTGGACATTTATAATGTGAAGACGCTTCTTGGCAAAGGCAAAATGGCCTGTCCACACTTCTAGGACTATTTATGTAAGTGTCCATACTTGTGGATGGAGTTTAGGTTCTTGCACATCTTAAGCAAGTGTTGTACCACAGAGCTATAGCCTCAGTTCAATGGAATTAGTTAGAGAGTATTTCGCAATACTTGGCAAGTGAACAGGACATGTAAAATTGTGTGTGTGTGTGTGTGTGTGCGCGCGCGCACATGCGCGCGCGCATATTGACTAGGCTGGCTGAGTTAGGGTTATTACTGCTGTGATGAAACACCATGACCAAAGCAACTTGGGGGAGGAAAGGGTTTATTTAGCTTAAGCTTCAGGACCACAGTTCATCATCAAAGAAAGTCAGGACAGGAACTCAAATGGGGGCAGGAACCGGGAGGCAGGAGCAGAAGCAGAGACCATGGAGGGATGCTGCTTACTGGCTTGCTCCTCATGGCTTGCTCATCCTGCTTTTTTATTGAACCCAAGACCACCAGCCCATGGATGGCACCACCCATAATGGGCTGCCCCTGTGCCCCATCAATCACTAACTAAGACTTACCTTACAGGCTGGAGAGATGGCTCAATGGTTAAGAGCACTGGCTGCTTTTTCAGAGGACCTGAGTTCAAGTCCCAGTACCCACTTGGCAGCTAACAACTGTCTGTAACTCCAGTTCCAGGGGATCCAACATCCTCACACCAACATAAATGAAGGCAAAACACCAATGCACATGATATAAAAAAATAAATAATTATTTTAAAAGTAAAAAGAAAATGCCTTACAGTTGGATTGAATGGGGACGTTTTCTCAGCTGAGTCTCCCTCCTTTCGGATAACTCTATCTTGTGTTAAGGTGACATAAAAGTAACCAGCACAAAGTCTGAAGAAAGTGTTCCATGAGCTCTTACCATTGGTTACTTACTCCTGAGACTCAGGCTATGTAGATGGGTATGAAATGTCAGTAATGACATCAATAGTGACCATCTTATGTTGTCTCTTGACCACGTGCCAAGTGCTGTTGTCAGTACTTTATGAATCTCATCTTACTTAAAATTTCCAAGAACTGTTATTCCTGGGGTGGAGAAACGGCTCTTGGCAGAGAATCCTAGTTCAGCTCCTAAGTTGGGTGGCTCACAACTGTGTGTAACACTAACTCCAGAGAGTCTGATGCCCTATTCTAGTCTCCTCAGAAACCTGTACCCAAGGGCTCCTAACCCCGAAGTCCAGACATGCACACTCATGCATATAACTTTAAAATAGAACTAAAACTTAAAAAAAAAAAAAAAGGGAAAGCTGCAGGCAAGGTGGTGCACTTCCTTAATCACAGCACTCAGGAGGCAGAGGTAGGCGGATCCCCGGGTTCGAGGCCAGCCTGGTCTACAAAGTGAGTTCCAGGACATCCAGAGCTACACAGAGAAATCCTGTCTGGGTGGGGGAGAGGGAGCACCATTGCCTTCATTTAGCAATATGGAAACGGAGGAAAGGAAGCCTTGTGTGTCCAAGATTACACGATGACGTTGTGTGTGTGTGTGTGTGTGTGTCCACGATCACACAATCAGAAGAGCCTGAGTGTCAACGGATTCTGAATCTTGTGCTTACCTTCTTCCACCACACCCTGTTTGGCTGTCTTAGGTTAGGAATGCACGTCTTGTTATAGAGTTTTTTTCTTTTTAAATACTGACCATCTGTTGCTTTTACAGTCAGGAAAACCATATAAAAGTTAAAATTAAGTATTTCTACTAGCTAGAATGGTCCCTGACACCCAATAAAGACAATGATAGTGAGGAAGAGGAAGAGGGGGAGGAGGAGGAAGAGGAGGAGAAAGAGGGGGAGGAAGAGGGGGAAGAAGAGGGGGGAGGAAGAAGAGTATGGCTTACATTTGTGATCCAGAAACTTCTTTGCATGCCAGTTCATGTAAGAAGGTATCTGGCAAATTGTTATAGCTTTTATTATTTCCTTTTACCTCCAGGTTCCCCAGAGATGGGCTGGATTCTGTGTGGGTCAGGAGTAGACCACGACACCCCAACTTCCTGTTCTGAGGGTCAGGAAAAATCTATCCTCAACCCTGCCTTCCACCTGCTCCTTGCAATTTCAGGTGGTTAGAGAGTGTGACTGGATGGGCCAGACAGATGGGCTCAGAGCCTAAGCTGAGTGCAACTCTAAATCTGGCCCTAGCACTGATTAGACTGTGACCCTGCTCTGGTCCCTCCCTTGTCACAGCTGGGTGCATTTATTCTTCCTTTCCCGTTTCCACTTTGTGCCCCTGGGAAGTCCTGGCTGTTCCACCAGCAGACATCTTCCAGCCTGAGAGACTCTCGTGGAAGATTCATTTCTTGGGGCTTAGAGCTCTGCCAAGGAGAGGTGACATATTAAGCCAGTGACACTATGGCAATTTAATTCCGTGGACTTAGAGCTGGGAGTCACCTAAAGTCTATAGCCCCATTATTCCCGCGCCTGAGCCCATCTTTTTCTTTTTCCACCAACAGAGGGACATTCGTCCCTGCCCTAGTCCTGGCAGCTCTTTTTCTCCCTGTACTCTGGATCCCACTTCCCCTCTCCTCAGGGGCCTCTGCCTCTCTCCCACATTAGCATCCTTCTTGGCTTCTCTCCATGGGTATTTAAATGAGCTCAAGTCTCTCTCTTCTTAATTCAGTACAATACCAGGCCTTCTGGGGCCTCGCACCCTCTGCAGACTGATTACCTCATTTCTCTCCTCTGCCAAACTTCTTATAAAGAATTACTTATGAACTTTGATAGACAGATGGAAGAACTTGTAGTATTTAAAGAAGACATATGTTTATTGGAAAGGAAAGGCCGGACAACCCAGAAGTTGGTTGAGGTTTGAAAGGAAAAAAAGTGAAATGTTCCCGAAGACAGACTTCCTTACTTCATTAATGGTACCTAAGAAAATCAACGTGAACCCCTCATGCTGCACGGTCTGTCCAGCGGGAGGGATTTGGGTTCTTGTTGTGAGCAAGCTCGATACTGTGGAGGGCACAGTCAAGGACCTAGTATATATCCATCTCCAAGCTGTTCCAGTATCAACGGGGGGGGGGGGGCAGTGGATGACTAAGGCTAGGATTCTCAGATTTCGAGAATCCCCATCCTTTGGATAGACATCCGCAATGTCAATTCTCAGAGGACTTTTCAGCAAGCACTCTTAAAGCATCCTTCATTGGACTGTGGGCATAGCTCAGTTGGTAGAGTGCTGGCCTCACATTCAGGAAGCCTTGGGTTGGATTCCCAGGACTGATTAAGTGGTGGCCCAGCCCTGTAATCCCAGAACTGGGGAAATGGAGCCAGGAGCACCAGGAGTTCAAAGTCATCCTTGGTTAAAGTTTGAGGCTAGCCTGGGCTACATGAGATTCTGTCTATAAACTACAAGCATTGTGCCCTGCCAGAGATTCTGGTGCAAGTTAGAGTTTGAGACCTACCAGGGCAGGCAGCAAGGATGACTGTGGCTGCAGCTCAGACTACTGGGGCATTTGGCACTTGCATTTGGTTGTGATCGGTGAGGTAGAACAAAGGCAAGAGGCTGGGTGACCCGGAGAGTAACCTGGTACAAAGACGCTGGAAGGCACTTGCTACCTGAAGGGTAAAGGGAGGGGTGCTGCGGGTGTGGAGAGGAGGGTAGGGAGGGTCAGAGGAGCAGCCCCACAGACATGCTGAAAAAAAGTGGATGCCAGCTATCCTCCGGGGAACCTAAAACCGTGTCTCCCCTTCCCATACACTTTTAGTTCTTTTCTCTCCCCTCCCCTTATAGACTTCCACCCCCACCACCCTCCCATCCCCACCCCTCTCCATCTCCAGAGGTGAGGCTCACCCCTATCCGTTGATCTCCCCAGCTCAGCTCGCGGATCCAGGATGGCATCTCTTCCCCTGCCTCCTCCCTCAGTGTTTCCTCCTCAGAATCCGCCCCCTCACCACCGCGACGGAGGAGAAATTATACATCACTCCTTTGAGAAACGGTTCCTAGAGAGGTTACATGATTTGAACAAGTACCTACTCAAAACATCAGGGGAGCTACACCTGCCTTTCACACTCTGACAGTGCATGCCAGGAATTCATTCAGCAGGAATCAGGATGGCTTTTTTGGAGCAGGCTTTATGTGAAGTTACACGGGGACCCAGTGGAAGGAAGGCTCTCGGTGGGTGTGGTGTGCCCGGAAGCAGCCCCCGGTAGGAGTTCCTTCCAAAGCCCAGAGGAATCCTTTCAGGTGGTGCAGTTCTGTTTTCCTGTGGGACCTCCTCTGAAGCCCGAGCCTTCACCGGCACCTGTGGGCTGATATCGCTAACACCCAATTCCCTGGAGCGACATCTCCCTCTGTGGGATGGGGGAGGGCATGAATTCACTGGCAGGAGGCTTGTTTCTCTCTCTTAGAGGCTTTCTGTGAGAAGACCCAGGTTTTCAAACTAACCTCTAAGGTTAGAGTTTACTCACTTCCCTGGGCTGCCTGGATCTGTAACCTGGTCACCACAGAACCGTGCCACAGAGTCCTGAGAGGGCCAAGGGAGAAGTGCATTGTGGGTTCTACCAAAGTAAACTCCATGCTGCCACTAGAGAAATATCTGGATTGGTGTCCCCGCCCCACTGTCCTCTTTGCACGTCACCAGAGCTTATTAAATGCTGTCAAGCAGTTCTCTCAAAATATGATCTTTATTAACGGCAGTGTTTGGGGGTATTCATTCCGATCCCCCACCTCTGCTCACTTCCTTAGGTTTCTTTCAGCCTCCGCCTTCTGCTCTAAGTGGCACACCGTCCTAGCTTGCTCTCTAGAGCTGTGATAAATGCAGTGAGGGCAAGCAATCTGGGCAGGAACTTTATCTCATAAAATAAGAACCCAGGTTTATTCTTACAATGTGTGGTCCATCCTGATGGAAGTCAGGGCAGGAACTCAGGCAGGAACTCAGAGGCAAGAACTGAGGCAGAGACCAAGGAGGACCTCTGCTCATTTGCTTGCTCACGGCCCATGTACTCCGCCTGCTTTCTTATGCCACTCAGGAGTGCCAGCCCAGGGATGACACCACCAGCAGCGGGCTGAACCCTATCACTTCCGTCCTTAATCAAGAAAATGCGGGCGGGGCTTGGTGGGACCCGCTTTTATTCCCTGCACTCAGAGGCCGAGGCTGGAGGATCTCAGTGAACCCAATGCGGCCTGATCTCTCTGGCGAGTTCCAGGCCAGCCAGGGCTACATAGTGAGACCCTCCCCAGACAGGCCCCTCTCAGCATGTGAACACCCAGTAGGTCTCTAGCCTCTTAGAGCGCGATCACATTCTGGCCAGCGTTCTCACACTGAATACCAGGGTTGCCCTTGTCCCCCAACTTCGCTCAGGAGTGCGTGTAAGTAAAGGAGGCGTTTGTGTTCAGGTGTAGAGTTGCAGGATTGTGATCCTAGCATTTGGGAGGCGGAGATGGATAGATTCAAAGGTGAATTCAGAGTCAATCTGGACTACACAGCAAGTTCAAGGCCGGTCTTCCCAAAATGAAACCTCATTCCAGAAAAGCAAACAGTGGGACTGCAGCATAGTGGTGCAGGGCCCTGGGTTTGGTCTTTGGTAGAACACACACACACACACACACACACACACACCCGCACATGAACATGCACTCATGCACACAGTCACGAATGCATGCGTGCACACACGCACATAGATACATATGTGCACACACACAGACATGCATGCACACACACACATGCACACACACACACACACACACACAAGTCTGTAAATGAATGCATATACATAAGGGCATAAGGGTGAACAAATGAAGGGATGTCCTCTTTGCCTGAACTGATCATTGCAGTTAGCTGTTTGCTGGTATAATCAGAAACAATCCTGCCTTAGTATCTAATGGATCCTCTCAGCAAGAGATCTTAAACCCAAGAGCCAGAGCAGCCTCCAGCCTTCCCTTCTCTCACCCCGCTCATGCCAGCGCTGAGAAACGGAGCTGACCAGTAAATACTTCTTGAAGAATTTCACCCACCCCCTTTGACCAGGCGTGGAAGTAACTGTACCGAAGAAATTGGTCTGGTGCATTAACAACCGGTTCTAGCCAGCCCGCGTGCTGCTTCACAGCGCTGCTTTCCTCCTGTTTGCTCTTACTCAAGTCTCAAGTCTGTTTCTATAGCCTGCGGCTAAGCTGAACTCCGCAGTCAGCTCGGCTCCCACTCGCCTCATTCAGTTCGTGCCAACAGCAGTTTTCCTGGGGATCTTTCCTTCCCTCCGCCCCCACCGCCTGCGCCTGCGCTGAGCTGGATCTGGAAGGCAAACCCCTGGCTTTGTCATCATCCTGCAAGGCTGGAAAGGTCGCAATGACTCCAGACATAACCGGGGATGGCCTGCATTTTAGTGTGAGCTGGCATACAGCTGCTTAAGAGGTGGTTGCTAAAATGTATTCCCTACATTTAACACTAATACTACTCAGTTAGTTTACCGGAGCAGACTAAAGTGCGAAAGTTGAGATTAGAAGTCAACATGACACGTGGAGCAGTTCTCTGGAGTCTGTGCATTCTTATAGCAGTGACACTAGCTAAAATACATAGCCAGGTATATATTTTTATGTATGTAAGAGTTTTGCCTGCACGTATGTCTGTGTGCCGTGCATGCCTTCCTCCCACAATGGTCAGAATGCGGCATCGGAAGCCCAGGAACTGGAGTCAGACATGGCTGTAATCCACCATATGGGATCCTCTACAAAAGGGCCCCTAACTTCCGAGTCATCGCTCCAGCCCCAGCTACGTTTTTTGTTTTGTTTTGTTTTGTTTTGATTTGATGATTTGTTGTTGCAGTTGTTTTTGAGACAGGGTCTTACTGTGTAGCCCTGACTGGCTTGGAGCTCTCTGTGTAGATCAGGCTGGCCTTGAACTCACAGTGATCTGCCTGCCCCTGTTTCTCAGGATTAAAGGTGTGTGACACCACCGTCAGCCAGCTGTAGTTTCATGTATTTTATTTCGTGTTTTAAGCCTCTTAGCGCAAGTGTGCTGTCATGGTTGCCTTTTTACCAAGGAGGAAATGGAAAGATTATTTACCTTGTAAAAGAGGCAGGAGATGGCCGAATCCTAGCGCTTAAATATTTGTGTGTGTGTGTGTGTGTGTATGGCTTGGAGGAGTGCCTAGCAATTAATGCTGCCATTTCTCTCCTCCTTTCCTGTGCCTTCCCCTGCACAAGGTAGAATTTAGCTTTGATAAAGACATTCAGGACCAGCAGGATCTCTGAGGGAAACAAGTCTACCACAGCCACCGCTGACTCTGGGAATTGCTGAACACATCTCTGACTGACTGAGCACTTGTTAACAACACTGAAACTGCTTGGTTAACTCTCCTTTCTACACTCGCCCATCAACCTACTCTGTCTGTCGGTCTGTCTGTCTGTCTATCTAATTCAAAGCTTCACTTTCTTCACAAGGGGAAACTTCTGTCTTGCTTTCCTCTCCGTGGGCTGGGGGGAAGTCTTGCACACCCCTCTTTTCCTTTGCTGGCCTGGATCCTCTAGGATTCAGCCCTCAGCTTTTCTCAAACCCACTGCCCTATGGTTGCCGTAGAAACCCCCACAGGGCTGGTGGTCACGTGTGCGGCAGGAAACTCAACCAGGTCTAAGCTCAGCAGCAGTCAGCCCCCATCTTGTCAGGATCAAGCCAGATGGCTGCTTACCCTTCTGAGCCGGAGCCTTTGTGGAAGACAGGAAGGGCTGGGCCAAGTGCTCTGTCTCCATTGGCTGACAGCAGGGGGTTCCCCACCAAGTGCTGGGATTGGAACCTGAAAAAGCAGATGTGGACAAGAGACCCCCAAAGTGCAGAAGGCAGGCTGAAGATTCCTGCCCCCCATATCTGTCTCTGTCTCTATCTCCTCTCCCCCTCCCTCTCTCTCTCTGTTTCGCTTTCTCTGTCTCTCTCTCTCTCTGTCTCTCTCTCTCTCTGTCTCTCTCTCTCTGTCTTCTCTGTCTCTCTGTCTCTGTCTCTGTCTCTCTGTCTCTGTCTCTCTGTCTCTGTCTCTGTCTCTGTCTCTGTCTCTCTCCCCTTCCCCTTTCTCCTCTTCCCTTCTCCCTTTTCCTCTCCATCTTGCCCTTTCCAGTCCTAGGGCTAGGACTTGAGAGATGTCTGAGAAGATTGGTAGCTTTGCCTTCAGTGAAGTGTCCCTGTACCACACTGATGTGAGCTATCTTTGAGAGAACTAAACCAACGCTGCTGACCCCATTGATACAATGTATTAACTATCACAGCCTAGCCTAAGTAACTCCTTGTTACTTCAAGAGAAGGAACACTGACTATAAGTAACAGAGGCATAAGCAGTTCAACTCAACAAAAGGTGATGAGCATGCATGGCACACCAGCCTTGAGCTACACAGCAAGGTTCTTTGAAACACCTTCATATGCGGCACCAGAAATTCTGAGTTCGATTCCTGCTATTTATTAGCTATATAGCCTTAAAGGAGTCTCCCCATTTCCAGACATCTGCTTCCTTTTCTATAAAATGAGAACACTAATTCATTTTTCACTTTTCAAAATGTGTGTGTGTGTGTGTGTGTGTGTGTGTGTGTGTGTGTGTGTGTATCAGGGTGAGAGTGAGAGGTACACATGGAGGCTAGAAGAGAGCATCAGTTCTCCAGAGCTGGAGTTACAGGCAGTTAGTTGTGTGCTACTAGCTGAGAACTCTACTCTGGTCCTCTGGAGGTGCTCTTAACCAGTCCCCAGGCTCAACTTTTGACCGAGTCTGGTTAATTTGAATTTTCCCCAGAAAGGAAATTTGCTTGGGGAATGAGCTGAGGATGTAGCTAATTTGGTAGAGTGCTTGACTAGGAGGCATGAAGACCTGAGATCAAACTGCATAAACTGGGTGTGACGGTGTACACCTATAACCCTAGCATCTGGGAGGTAGAAACACATAGATCAGGAGTTCAAAGCCATTCTCTGCTACATAGGAAGCTTGAGTTCAGCCTAAGAGACTCTGTCATAAAACAAAATAAAATAGAATAAAATAAAATAGAATAGAATAAAAACAAATAAGCTGAGGGTACAGGCTTACTGCAGAAGAGAACCTTCTGAAACCATGTTTTTTCCTCCATATGGTTCTGTTCCAGTAAAGACTCTGAGCAGCCAGCCCCTAACCCTTACAGCAGAGGTTTCCAACCTTCCTAATTCTGTGATCCTTTAATACAGTTTTTCATGGTATGGTGGCCCCCAACCACCATCTCCTCTTCCTCCTCCTCCTCCTCCTTCTGGTTTTTTGAAACAGGATTTTTCTTTCTATCCCTGGCTGTCCTGGAACTCACTCTGTAGACCAGGCTGGCCTCGAACTCAGGAATCTGCCTGCCTCTGCCTCCCAAGTGCTGGGATTAAAGGCATGCGCCATCACTGCTCCGGTTCACTGCTACTTTATAACTGTAGTTTTACTAGCTATGAATTATAATGTAAATATCTCATATGCACCTGTGACCCACAAAGGAGTCCCAACCCATAGGTTGAGAACCACTGCTTTACAGTAGGCAAGCATCTGATGTTGTGTATTTGGTGCTTCCCCAGTCTTGGAGTGGTAAAGGGTAATTGTTACTTTTCTCACTGTTGCAGCAAGATACCCAACAAAAACAGTTTTAAAAAAGAAACGTTTGTTTTGGCTCCCATCTGTCCTGGGGAGGAAGTAGAGAGGGGATCTTGAGGCTGCTGGTCACATTGCCTCTGCAAGCAGGAGGCAGAGAGATGGGTGCTTATGTTCAGCTTGTTTTCTCCATCTAACTCAGTCCAGCACTCCAGTCCATTGGATGGTACCACTTACATTTAGGGTAGATCTTACCACTCAAATTGATCCACCCTAGAGCTGCCCTCACCTGTGCCCAGAAGTGTGTGTTTTAGGTGATACCAGATCTTGTTCAGGATCCACATGAACCAGCACAGGGTTCACACCAAAATCTTTGAAGGCCCTTATGTAAGAAAGCATAGTATTTGTGTGCACTATAAACATATCCAGCTGTGTTCCTTAAACCATATCTGGAGATTATTTGTAACACCCAGAACAAAGTAGATACTATGCAAGTTGATGTTCTGCCAAATTATTTAGGGAATATTGGTGGAAGTCTGTACGTGTTCAACGTGGACCATTATTTTTCTGAACACATTTGAGCCACAGGTAGTTGAATCCACACATAGTGAATGTTGGATCTAAAATGTATGGAGAACGGAAAGATACCTTAGTAGGGTGAACCCCCAAGTATAAGGAAATCTTTTTGTGTGGAGTAAATTTGTTCTAGTAAAATGGTTTAAAAATTAAATTGGTTAGCCGGGCCTGGTGGCGCAGGCCTTTAATCCCAGCACTCGGGAGGCAGAGGCAGGCGGATTTCTGAGTTCGAGGCCAGCCTGGTCTATCAAGTGAGTTCCAGGACAGCCAGAGCTATACAGAGAACCCCTGTCTCGAAAGAAAAAAAAAATTAAAAAAAAATTAAATTGGAACCAGGGAAATAG
>NC_034593.1:87429788-87448511 GCF_900095145.1 Mus pahari
AAAAACAAAAAAAAACCAAACAAACAAAGAAAAATTGAATTGGCCCCCTGCAATCTCACTTTATTTGAGATGTGACTGAACTGAGGTGTGGCTAGAGAGATGGCTCTGCAGTTAAAAATACTACTCTTTCAAAGGACCAGAGTTCACTTGTTGGGTGGCTCACAACTACATGTAACTCCAGGTCCAAAGACTCTAATACCCTTTCCAACCTCCAAGTGCACACAGTTCATTCATATGTATAAACTATAGAGTGCATACATTCATAAACACACAGACTCACACATACATACATGTAAGTAAAATTAATAGGAGTCGATCTTTAGAAAATGGATTAAGTTGTTGAAATGTCAATGACCATGGTCACGTTGATTTAGTTCTTTTGGGGGGGTTGGGGGGGATGTTGAGACAGGGTTTCTCTGTGTAGCCCTGGCTAACCTGGAACTAACTCACTCTGTAGACCAGGTTGGCTTCAAACTCAGAGATCTACCTGTCTCTGCCTCCTGAGTGCTGGGATTAAAGGCGTGCATCACCAAGCTTCGTCTACTTCTTAACAAAACACAAGAGGTAAGAAACTAGACTCACTCAAGCTGAGAAACCCTCAAAAGTAGTTAGACCTTAGGGATGGTTGAAGAAAACAGAGAGGCCTCACCAAGTCAAGACTGTCAAAATGAGGGAGTTCAATCCCTGGAGAAATCATGACACTGGGCATAAAAGAACCAGAGAGTGAGTGGATGAAGATGTTTGCCCTTTGTTCCTTTAGCGAGCTGTCAAGGGCGACATATTCTGGCTGCCGTTGTATACATCATCCCCACTGCATAGTGACACCCACCCTTGCTAAGGTCTCTAAGTTGCTCCCTGTGTTAGAACAAGAACTCTCCAGTGCGGTGACACTTGTGTTTCCTCTCTCACCGCAAACACTCTGTCAGCTCGTGCTGTAGCCAGTGACTGATGGTTGGAACAGGAGAAAACAAAACCTCATTTGTTCTGACTTCAACTGGGACAAATCTAGTCGGATTTGAGCTTGAGAGCCCTTTTTAGGATTTGGATGAGGCTGGACCCTTGCCCAGTCCCATGTCCCTTACTTCCACCTAGTTTGTCGGGGAGCATCCTCTAATAAATCACTGCTTAGTAGACACAGGGCACTGCCGGATCAATCAGGCAGCTTCCTCCCCTGGTAAGCACACAGGTACTCATCGTGTCCAGCAGTAGTGACACAGACTGAAGACACACTGTGCTCTGGAATGGGGGTGCTTTACCATGTGTCTCGTGGAGGTGAGACCTGAAGTGTATCCAAGGACTGGCTAGAGTAGGTTTTTCAACCTGTATGTCTCCACCCCCTTGGGGGTTGCAGGGCGAATATCCTGCATATCATATATTTACATTACAATCCACAACAGTAGCAAAGCTACAGAAATGAAGTAGCAATGAGATAATTTTATAATCGGGGGTCATTGCCCCATGAGGAACTGTTCATCAGGAAGGGTGAGAACCACTGGGTAAAAGGCGAGGGAAGGGATTTGCAAAGCAGAGGGAAAAGAAAAAAAAAATCAAATCTGGATGGATGTTACTAAGGTACAGCCCCCAAATTGCATAATGAAGCTAGGGGCAGCAGTGGCAGGAAGAGAGAGGCTTAATGTGGCGAAGGTTATGAAAGGCTCCTGACCTATTCCCTGGCTTGCACTGTATCACCAAGCGAAGGAAAAATAATGAAGCGTTTTAAGTGGAAATTACACAATAAGACTTCAATTAAAAAAAAAAAAAAAGCCGAGTGTCTTAGGCAGAAAGGAGTCAAAGGGAAAGGCAGATGGAAGGACCTAGCACTGGCTGACGTCTCCAGTGTGGTGTAATGTTAACACCTACCATATTGGCATTAGGGCGAAACGGGCAAAATGTCAGCTCGGAGGCTTACCAGCCCAGACAAGTTCTCTCTAAGCTTCAACTTCATGACTCGAGTAGGTGTGAACACCAAGAGAGCTAATGAGTGAAGGAAGTCCTGTTAGGTTTTGCAGTGGTTGGCATGCTGGGAATGCCGTCAGAATGATGCTCTCCCTGTGATCTGAATTGGAGCAACAGTTGTGGAAATGGGAAAACAGATGAATCAAGACTCGTCGGAAGGGGAGCTGAAGGGCTGTGACGTCTGCTTGAAGTGGGGATAAAAATGAAGCAGCAGGGATTTCTGTTCTGGCAGTGGATAAACTGAGGCTTTGCAAGGAGGAAGAGACGACTCCTGAAGAGAAGCTGCTTTCCATTCCTGACCTGTAGAGTTTGAAGAGCCGGGGAGGCACCAAGAGTCGAACTGTCAGGCAAGGTCTGCGCATGTGAGAAGTCTGAGGTCTGAGTATGGCAGAGCAGGAAGAATGCGGGGAGAGAACCCAGGCTGGGTGTCCTGAGCTTAGAAAGGACCGGAAGCTGTGCTGAACCCAGGGAACAAAGGCGAAGATAGGATGTGACCCCTTGTCTCAGGGAATTCAGCCTTCTTAGAGAAAGCAGGTGATTAGATTATCAGAGCACAGTAGATATCTTTGCACTGAAGCTATCCCGCGAGTCATAGAAATTGGGGGAACCTAGGATACAACAAGGACTCGGAAGGTCAGATAAATTGAGATAGCCTGCAGGTCGCAAAAGGACAGGAATAAAAAGATGGACCAGCCGGGAAAGGGGAAAGAATGTCTTGCTTGCTTTTTTGGTTTTGGATACAAGCCAGGATATCTCACTGTATAGTCCAGGTTTACCTTGAATTCGAAATCCTCCTGCCTCAGTGCTAGTGGAGAAAGCTCTCCCGCTCCCCCCACCCCTTGTTTTCCCCTTCTCCCTTTCTCTCTCAGACTCTTAACCCAAAGACAAAATAATCGACTGTAACATCATAGCCCTAGAAGGAGGACAAAGGGCCGTGGTTCTGTCTCTCAGGCCCTGTGGCTCAGAACCCTCAAGAGTTCCTAGGGGTCCTTGTAATGGAAGGCCACCTTGGAGGGGGATTGGAAACCAAGCAGATGCAGCCTCACTAAAACACAGTGGCTACATTTCTTTGCAAGTTGGTACTGTGTACACACTTCTGAGAGAGAGAGAGAGAGAGAGAGAGAGAGAGAGAGAACTATTGACTTAAAATACAAAGCTAAGGAATCTAGGACTGAGGACGCCAACCAAGCCGGGTCCACAGCTAGGGTTCTCCTCCTCCAATTTCTCTTCTGTAGCCGAGGGCTTGTGCTTTTAATTTGTGTGGTCAATGTTTCTGTCTTCAGGTTTTTCTGAACTGTAGTAAAAGAGAGACACGTACTCTCGGGTGTCGGGGAAGCAAGGATCGACCACGGAACAGGGATTCGGAACAAATAATGACATCCTTTCCTCCTTTTGATTTCTTAACAAGCAGCAGCAGCAGAAAGTCGACCCAGAGAGAAGCCCTTTATGTGGCGGGGCCCATTTCATTACACTTGACCTCAGTCTGAGCAGACACGGCCACCTAATGCCTGAATGCTCCGTTAAAGGGGAATTTTAAAAAGTGGAATCTCCACTCTCACACACATTTAAACGAACATGTGCCAGAGGTCTGATTAAACTCAATCAATGAAGGAACTAGGCAGATGCTGTAACTGATTCAGGGGGATTCAAAGAAGCACTGAAGTGACTGTACACAACAGAGCAGGGCAGTCACTGGCACCTGTACTCCGAGGGACAGGATTTGCATGTCTGCAGACAAGAATTATTCTGCAAAGTTATCAGTTATCTACCATTTACAGAGCTGTAAAATAGCTCCTGCGGACGTTAAGTCAGATAATGTTGAAGAAAGCAGGCTCCAGACAGAGTACAGTTTCCCTAAAGATGTGCGTATTTCTCTCTGTATAGATAGAAAGAAAGGCAGAGGTAGGTTTTACAAATAAAACAGGAAGTGCCCAGGCCTATTTCCGGCTGCGTATACAAAGATATACAAAGTATAGGTGTGCTTATGTTTGCATATAATATTCCAAATGGAAGTTTAATAAAACAGGACTCACTCTGTTACATGCGATACATACGGATATTTTCTAATCTATTCTTGTTATTGCTCTATTATTATTATTATTGTTGTTTTGTTTTGTTTTCAGAACAGGGTTTCTCTGGGTGGCACTGGCTGTCCTGGAACTCTGTAGACCAGACTGGTCTCAAACTCAGAGATCTGCTTGCCTCTTGTCTCCCTAGTTGCTAGGATTAAAAGTGTGTGCCACCATACTGGACTTTTACTGATCAAAATTTGCATCTACTAAAAATAATTTCATAACGTGTTGTAAGTTAAAAATATTTACTATGTTGGGGGGGGAGGTGTGTTCATGAAAGTGCCACGTGACTAGTGTGTGTCGCTCAGAGGACGTTCAGGGATTGGACCTTCCCTTCCACCCTGTGTCTTATGGATTGAATTCAGGTCAGCTTGCTCAACAAGCAGTTCCACCCACTGAGCCATCTTGCCTGACCTAATTTGCTACTCACTGATGGATTGCCACCCACTAATGATCAAGGATTCTTCTTTGAAAGCCAGGGGCCAGATCAATGCTCCTCAATCTATCAGCTGTGAAGCACCAGCTTTGAAATATTTTATCATTTCTGGTTTTTCATATACCGATTGATATTTTATAAAATACAAAAATAAATTACTACAAAAAGTGAAGGGAAAAAGCTCTCAAAGACCTACAAAATGTATGTCTCATATTTTTTTTTCTTATTAGATCAACTAGACATAAAATCAGATGTAGGGGCAATGTCACATTTCCTTTTTAAAAAATATTTATTTCATTTTCAATTGTGTGTGTGTGTGTGTGTGTGCAATGTGTGTGGTATTCATGTGTGGTGTGGTGTACGTGTGTGTGTGTGTGTATGTGTGTGTGTGTATGGTATTCATGTGTGGGGTGTGTGTATGTATGGGGTATGTGTATGTGTGTGTATGTATGTGCATGTATATAGGGAGTGCAGGTAGCCAAGGGCAGAGGTATCAGATCTCCTGGAGTGGTAGATGGTTGTGAGCTGCCCGACATGGGTGCTAGGGAGCAAACACTAGTGCTCTGCAAGAGCAGCCTGCGTCTTTAAGGGTTGGGCCACCTCTCTAGCCCCAGCCCCATATCTCACTTCTTGTTTTTTTTTTTTTTTTTTTTTTTTTTTGGCTTTTTTGAGACAGGGTTTCGCTGTACAGCCCTGGCTGTCCTGAAACTCACTTTGTAGACTACGCTGGCCTCGAACTCAGAAATCTGCTTGCCTCTGTCTTCCTGAGTGCTGGGATTAAAGGCGTGCGCCACCATGCCTGGCCCATATCTCACTTATATTTGAATGTTTCCAAATGCTTATTCTCAGAGTCTATGTTTAGTTTCCCCCACACTGAAACAGTAGTAGATCTGGTCCTTGGACCACACGTTCACATATCTCTGACTAGGTGACCCCTAAGGCCCCACCGATGCTGACAGTACATTAATGCTTTGCTTCTGGGGCATGACACTTGTTCAGGCTACCTCAGTCACTGGGGGCTTATTGCGGCACAACTGAGGTTTTGGGGGAAAAGTCATGGGAGACCTCTCGTAACAGTGACATCACAGGCAATAAACTGTCATGTGGTGACAGAATGTGTCTGACACTAGAAATGGCCTTTCAGCCCTGTGCTGTTTGCCAAAAGCATGATAGGGCTGTTCTCTTAGGCTGCTCATCTTTTGAAGGTGTATGTGTGTACATGTGGTGTGTGCATGTATGCATGTGTACATGTGTGTAGCATGTGTGTGATATGCATTATGAATGGTGTGTGTGTTGTGCATGGGGTATGTGTGCACGTATGCATGTGGTGCATATGTGCACGTGTGCATGTGGTATGTGTTTGTGTGTGGTGTATGCATGTGTACATGTGTGTAGTGTGTGTGTCTGCATCTCTGTGTGTCTGTGTGTATCTGTGTGTATGCTAGAGGTTAATATTAGGTGTCCTCCTTGATCTGCCACAGAACCTAGAGCTCTTCCAATTGGCTAGACAGGCCAGTCAGCAAACCCCAGAAATCCTCCTGTTCCCATCTCCCCGGTGTTGAGATCACAGGTGCCAGCAGCCATTGTGTGTGTGTGTGTGTGTGTGTGTGTGTGTGTGTGTGTGTGTATGTTCACAGCCACAAGGGGACCAAACTCGCTGTTTGTATGCCAAGCACTTTGCTGACTGGGCCATCTCACCAGATCTCAAGATGGCCTCCTGTGTTAACCTTCTTCATGTGCCCAGTGATATTACTGTAGTTCAGGATAAAACATCATTGCCTGCTTTAACAACCACATCTGCCGTGCGGGATGTGGTGGACAAGGCTTACCTGCCGCAATCCAGATGGACTGCTTGCAGGCCAGGGGTTGATTGTGTATCCGGTTAAAGAGTGGGGAACACAGAGAGTGTGATAGAGACAGGGCCTCCTCCTGCAAGGAACAACTACGGGCTTCTGTCCTCAGCACAGCAGACAACGGGAAGTGTCTGCCCATGTGAGTTTGCCTTTGAAGAAAGCTTTTAGGGAAGAGTGGGTCTGGTCCAGAATACAGTTTACAAGTCTCCATTTGCAGACTAGCCCCTGGAGATCACTTTCTGGTAGGTTAAAACTGTAAGGCTATCTGCCATAGTACAAGCAAACAGAACCATGGGGACCCCCCCTCCCCATCCATCTTAGAATAAGGCTAAAGGGAAACGTTGGAAACCCTGCCCAGAGCCACAGGGCCACCATCACCTTTCTCTTAAACCAAGAGACCCTTGGTCTTTGCAAAGCTTACTTATGAAGATATTTGCAAGCCTTTAAACTTCCTGTAAAGCAGGGTGGGTGCTTTCTCCTTTTTTCACATATGTAGGCCACGCAGGTAGTTGTGCATGTGTGTATTTGCATGTGTGGTAACGTGTATGCGTGTATGTGGAGGCCTGACGTCGATGTTGGGAATAGCCCTCCATCCCTCTCCCATCTCGTTCACTGAGGTAGGATCTCCTCAGGGAAGGGCTAGTCTTGCTGGTAGCTCGCCCTCACCTTCCGAGGAAATAATCACAGGAACGCTGCTGCAAACAACTGACATTTCTACAGGGTCCGGGGATCCGAACTCTGGTCCTAAGGCTTGCATGGCAACCACTTTAATAATGGAGCCATCTCCATAGGCCAAGAGTTTTTAAAGCCTGGCATGGTAGCTTGGGTTTATAATCTAAGCATGTGGAAGTTGGCAGTTCATTCCCAGATCAAGACCAGCCTGGGCTACGTAGTACGTTCTAGGGGACCCTGAGTTACAGCAAGTGGCCTCACTATCTACCCAACAATGAAGTAAAGCAGGATTTCAAAGGACTGACTACAAACCCAATGACATTAAAGAATAGTAAGAGTGTATTGAGAATCAACAACAGGCAGTTAATTTTCTCCTAAAATGGAGAGAGAATCATTGCCCACCATAAGTCAACTTCAAGTCTGCCAAAAAGAACCATGTCCTAACCTTTAAGGGGCGATAGCACTAATGTCAAATTCTAGACTGCTGGACTCTGGTTCTTAAAGCCTCCACTTCATCTCCTTTCATTTATTTCATTTCTTACCAAAATGAACAGCTGAATTACTTGATGCTTAGACTTCCTGGGCCCGTCCACATTTCCCACCTATGAGATGTAATGTATATAAAGTGCTTCATACAATGCCTGCCACATGGCAAGCACTCAGCAAGTGTTAACTCTGACATTCATATACATTAAATCTGTGCTATCTGGATTGCAGGAGTCAGCTTCCGTGCTTAGCGCTGTATTGATGCCTGCGTGGGTGACAGCGATCTTCATTATCCGATGTGCTTCCGCTTCCCCGGCTTTCCCAGTTGGCTCACTGAGGTCCTTTTTGTACAGCTCTGCCACCATCTCTGGGTTCACCCTGGACGGTCCTCAGAGCCTCAGCCTTTACAAGCAGCAAGGGTTTCTCCATGCTCTGGGCACCAGGCGGTGCTGCTGCCGGGCTGAGTGATTGGGCGCCCCTCCCCTTCGTCCCATTCGGAGCTTTCATTGCCTGTTTCCTGCCATCCAGAACCGTCTTTCTAGTCTTTCTAGATCTCCTGCCTCGTTTCACCCTGTCTTCCTTTTTCTAGATCTTTCTGTTTCATGTTCCTCCCCAGACAATCGCTTAAAAACAAAACAAAACCAAAAAAAAACAGACGTTCATTAGTTTTAGGAAATATTTCCCCCTTGTTTCTTTATCTTATTTAAGCTGTACCCATTTCCTCTGCTGCCTACCCGTATAAATGAGGCAACAGTTCAAAGTGTGACTTATAAAAAATGAAATGCTCCACCCAGGGTAATGGAACACAAACTCGAAGGCAGGCACTGACTCTGTGGAGAGAAAACTCCTCAGCGCCTCTTGCCTGTGAAGCTGCCGATGGGGTGGATGATGTTAAAGGCAGTCTGCAAGTGGAGAGGGTGGGGTGGAACCTCGGCTGTCGGGAGGACGAAGATTCAGATGTGGAAACAAGTCACTGGGGTTATGGAGTTCACAGTCCTGTGCCCTCGTTTTGCCTTAGTCTCTGAAGTGAGCATTTTTAAGTGACAGGCATCAGCAGGAAAGTGCAGAAGAGAGAGAGCTGATGCCACAGCTCTCCGAGGGAAGCAGGTAAGTCAGGCAGCCTCAGGGTTCACTTCCCTTCGTGCAGAGCACTTCCCTTCGTGCAGGGGTAAACCAAATCTGCCCTAATTAGAGTATTTTGTTGTATTTTCATACGTATAATAATCTAGTTTATCTGCAAGTAATTCATTTACAATTCAATTAAACGACCAAGGAGAATAAAATGTTAAAATAAACATGTGTTCAAATAAGATACACTGTGTATAATTAGACCCAACACATAGGCCTGTCTTAGCATTTGATTTGCATGATAATACAAATAGGTCATTTGAGGATACACCAAATATCAGAGATTAGCTGACCTCTGCGTTCCTGCCAAGCTGGAGAGGACAATTTTGTGATCTGAATGAAAAATGGAAAGAAAAAAAAATTCAGTGTGTTATCCAAATGTTTACAAGAATCCAGCTGTTTGATGTCAGGTAGACAGAACACTCGGATAACTGACAGAGACATTTCACTTTCATCCAGATGTTTCTGTATTGTGTTGATTTACTCTGACACATACCAAAGTTAAGTCACTTCCTCAGGATTCATGACAAAATCTTCTTAGTATACTGACAATAAAACTGCTCAGAGGTATGCTATTTTGATATCGCCAGCACAAATGAGGTGCTTCCGCCCCGGACATGAAACCGGTCCACTCATTTCTCTTTACTCTCCATCTCTCTGCTCTCCTCACTGCCCACCACCCAAGGTCTGTGTTAACCTGAGCTGTGACCCATGACAAAGTGGACTCCTCCATCACCGGACTGTGCACTGTGGCCTTTGTCTCGCACGCTGCTCCTCTTCACAGCAATCACCGTCTCTCTGGGACATCACTATGTGGGCCACGGGCTGGCCGGATCAGGATTCCTGACCATCTTAAAGGTTGATTGTGGTATAGGCAATCACAGCCGCCATTCATCATGGTCAATAATACAAGTCATCTAGATTTGGCTGTGATTCACAGGCCTGGCTGAAGTGACGGATGCTGACCCAGAGTCCTATCCACACGTCCATAAATCTCACTGCTGTTCTTGGCTTTGCAGCTGGAGCTACTATATGCAGAGCCCGTGATGTTTGCAAATCAGCCTCTTTGACTCAGCTTCTTCCGGTTGCCTTGACTCCCAGTGCCTGATTGCTGCCTGTCTCCAGCCCATCTGGTACCTCTCAGGGCCAAGATGTCTTAAGCTGAACCAGTTAGCTTGAAATTGCACCTTCCTCTGTCACCTCCCTTGGCTTCTCTGCCCTGAATACCCAAAGCCTCGTCCCCTTTAGCATCATCTCCCTCAGGTTTCTGCTCAGATTGTGTTCTTGACACTCAGGTCCCTGAATCTAACCAGAGGCAACAGAAACAGGGGTTCTGGAGACATTGAGAACATTGCACTTCTCTGGGTTGTATTGTCCTAATCCTGACGTGACAGTGCTGGACTAACTCAGGTCTGAGGTTTCCTCCAGTTCTAAAATCACACCATCTTCCTAATGCCACAAGACTGGCTGCCTTCCCAGTAACCACTGCTTATCAGTTTATCTAGTTATTATGCAGAGATATTTTGAGGGCAGGGGTGGAGAAGAGAGACCAAGGCTCCAGTATCAGCATCTTGAAAGCTTGTCTGCTAACTCTCCCATCTTTATGTGCCCCCTTTCTTCTCTGTTGAGTTTAAAACCCAGCTTAACCGTGTGCATGGCCACCATGCTGACACTTCATCGAGTGCACAGGAAGAAGAGACCACAGGGAAGGCTTACTGCTCTGAATGCCTTAGAAGCCAGGTGCTGTGAGTCCAAGATGGGAGCCACAGGGAAAGACTTCCTGCCCCCCAGGAACCAGAGGAGAGTGAACTGGGAAGACAGACAGACAGACAGACAGGACCAGGAGGGGGCCTGTGTCTAGGTGACTGCCAGGAAACCATTCCCATGGAGCAAACCATCAACTCTTCCTCTGGAATTTGAATATACTAACTATACATGGACTGAGCACCTAATGAAGGAAGAAAGGGAGGAAGGAGGGAGGAGGAAGGAGGAAAGAGGAAGGAGGAAAGAGGAAGGAAGGGAGGAGGAAGAAAGGAAGGGAGGAAGGAAGGAACAAAGAAGCAAGCACAGAAGCTGTGAAAGCTTCCAGAGTTGAGATTTGCAGATAGATAATATTGTATGGTGTCAAGCACTTGTCCCTTCCTGAGAAGGATGGTCCAGCACAGGTGATTTTAAGTGCTTTCTCCTAACACCTTAACATAGGTTACATCAGGGTAATGGACATTTAGGGAAGTGCACAAGAATTCACAAAGGGTATTAGCCTAGGAAGCAGAGAGAAGGGCATTCACATCCTCTCCGTATGTGAAGAAACTAACGGGGCTTTTCTGTTCTGATTGTGGTTGTTATTAAAATTTTAATCCACCTGCTGATTCAGTGGATTTACTCCTGGTAGTGATTTGAAAAAAAAAAAATTACTAGAGAGGATCACTGGTTTTGGCGTCTAAGCTGAGATGCAGGTCTGACTGAATAAGCAGCCCAGTTTCCAAGCTGAGTCACAGAGAGCAAATGAGTGTTGTGTAGGGTTATACTGGGTTATACTGGGTGGGAAGGAGACATTCAGTGCTGTTTAGAGCAGGCTAGAGTTAGTTGTCCTGCTTTGGCCAGATGGGCTGGGCTGTCAGTGAAGGAAGAGGGTATGTCTGAGGAGGAGGAGGATTGATTCATCCTCTCTCCCTCTCTCCCTCTCCCTCTCCCTCTCCCTCCCCATAACTCTTATTTCTTTTTAAGGAATATTTATTATTCATTCTTCGACAATTTTATACTTTTATAGTGTGTCTTGATTATATTCATTTTTAAGTGTGCTCCACCGCCCAAACACCCCTCCCACCTTCAGGTCCTGTTTTTTTCCCACTGAGTTCCATTCATGAAACCTATAGGCACATGAGTGGGGACCATTCACCCGAGCATAGAAAACCTACCAGCAGGCGCTAAGGAGGAAAATGACTTCCTGCCCCTCAGTGGCTGCACTCCAGGGTCAGTGCCTCACACAGTCTTCTACTCATGCTTGGATGTTGGTGGTGGTGTGGTCCTGGGCTTCAACTGCTGCCTGTACTGAAGAAGTTTCTCTGACAAGGTTGAGGACAGCACTAATCTATATGTATGAATAATTATTTAGAATGTATAAATATTTAGAAGAAAGTTTGACAACATGTCCATTTTTCCAAAAACCCGACAGTAGTAGGTTTGTGCCTAGGGCTATGGCCTGCCCAGCCGTGTGTGTCAATCAGGTTCACTAAAGAGCAGTCCTCAAATCCAATCAGAAAATGGTTGGTTGCCCCAACAGCAGCCCTGCCACTAATGCAGCGGTAAGCGCACTTTGACTTTCGCCTAGTAACTCTTTACCTTTACACAGACTCCTGGGTTCTCTGTCTCCCTTTTATAGCTTTCCTCACCCAGTGGTCTGTAGACCTGGATCGGATTGGACCACAGGAGAGGTTTAAGTATGGAAAGTTGGATGCAGAATGAGTGCAGTGTCTGGAAAACAGCTGCTGACTGAGTCTCACAGGGACTGGGACTGACAGAGATGTACAATGACTACATAGTTCTTGGATCAGAAAGGAGCTTCATTCAGGCTCTTGCTCTGTCCTCTTGCTCCTTACCCTTCCCCCTCCCTCTCTCTCTCCCCATTTCCCTCCCCTCCTCTCTTCACATGCTCATGGCGGGCCTCTACCCTTCTCTCTCTCTCTCTCTCTCTCTCTCTCTCTCTCTCTCTCTCTCCCTCTCTCCCTCTCTGCCCTTTCTCTGTCCCTACTCCCTCAACTCCCCTCCCCATGTCCTGAATAAACTTTATTTTAAAAAAAAAGAAAGAAAAAAGAAAGGAGCTTCAGAATGTGAGAACACAGCAGAGAGCTCAGCTGGAGCCACACAGCTGGAGTCACACAACTGGAGCCACACAGCTGGAGTCACACAGATGGAGCCACACAGCTGGAGCCACACAGCTAGAGCCACACAGCTGGAGTCACACAGCTGGAGTCACATTCCAGGACTTCATTTGGAATCCAGCAAGGAACAGAATATGTCCAGGAAGGTAACTGGGCAGACCAGTTCCCATTGAGGGTAGGGCACTGGATAGAAAATCAACAAATATACCAAATATCTTTCATATAGTCCAGTACAAGGGACTGTAGATGAATGTAAGAGTGCTATCTGCTTCCATTGACAGGATATACCCATGTGGAAGACTTGGGTGTGAAATGATTGTAAGTCCGTTTAACGACAGCAGATGGGTTATAGCATATAATGAATGGATACATTCTTTAGACTTTGCCAAAGTCACACCTACCTTTGTGGATGAAGTGGGCCCTAGAACAGAATAGCGAGAGCAAAACGCCACCTCCTCATGCTCTCTTTGTCTCTTTCTGTGAGTATCTGAAACATGAAGAAAGACACAGAGAAGGCACCACAAGGTTACAGAGGCATAGAGGAAGGCTGACTAAGTAAGCAGGAAGAATATTCAATATGTAGCCATTCACTGGATGAATGGCTACCCTGTCCAAGAAGACTTCAGATAAGTCCATGAGTGAGGCTAAACAGCATACGGGGAAACTTTGATGTTAGATGCATTTAGGTTCTTTGTGCCTGCATACATCCAGGCAAGGCTCCTTAACTTTTCTGAGATTCCTTTTCTTTTTGGCAGGAATAGCGATCCTATGCCAGCAGGTCGTTGTGAAGCCATGAAGGGGATTACAGTCATACAAATATACAGTAGGAAGTCTGATCTAAAAATCAATAGTACCAGTTGTTAATGACAGTTCAAGGTGCTTGTAGCCTGTCGCCTTTTGCTGAAGAAGCTCTACACATATCGGAATATCACACGGCACTGAAAGTGTGAAAAACATTGTCATCTCTGCTTTAGGCATGGGACACCTTAGCACCATGAACCAGGGTTTTGTGAGAGAAATAAGTGATGCTGGGGAAGATGGGGGTGGGGGGAGCAGGGAAAGCAGCAACGCCTTCAGGAGACATCGCCTCCACGGCCTGCCTTCCACAATCGCCTTCCACCAGAGTTCCAGCTAGTAGACAGGTTACTTTTGCTTCCCTCTGCAGGAACAGCCGAGACTTGGCTTGCCTTGGCTGGTGCCAGCAAGGATGCCCTGTAACGTGGAACATTTACTTCTCACAGCATCAGGCAGTGTATAAGAGGATGAGCTCTGATGAGAAGCAACATTGGTGCTTTCTGAGAACAACTGTGGATAAGATTCCCATGGGTGCCTCTTCCCACCTCGTCTGTGACAGGTTGGTGATAATCTAGTACGGGGGATTTTTTTTTCTCCCTCGGCATCTCTGCAACTGAAACCTCCAACAGTTCTGGTTTCACTAGTGCTGTTGTGGTTCCTGTGTGCATATGTCATACTTGTTAAAGTGGACATCTGGGGGAGTCTTTTTTTTTTTTTTTAAATAATCATTATTTTCATTACCTGAGAAATGCAGGGGAACTATTGCCATTGTGTGAGATGCACATCCATGTACAGAATTGTGCCTCTGAAAGCCCATGGTGCTTGGAATGAGACTGGCCCCCATAGTGGGTTCATCCCCAGTAGAATTGTTTGGGAAGGATTAGGAGGTGTGGCTTTGTTGGGGGAGGTGTGTCACTAGGAATGGATGGGCTCTGAGGTTTCAAAAGCCCCAGCCATTGCCATTAATGCTCTTTGCCTCATGCTGCTGGTGAAGATGTGAGCTCTCAGCTATTGCTTTGGCACCATGTCTGCCTGCCTTCCTGCCTGCCTGCCCGCCCGCCCGCCTGTCTGCCTTCCTGCCTTCCTGCCCGCCCGCCCGCCTGCCTGCCTGCTCTGCTCTCTGTGGCTGTGATGGCTATGGACTCCCATCCTCTGGAACTGTGAGCCCCAAATTGAATGTTTCCTAAGTTGCCTTGGCCATGGGTCTTATCACCAGCAATTGAAAAGCAAGGAAGACAGGGATAGAAGGGTCTATCTAGCATATAGTAGGTACTTGGCCAGTGTAGGCACATGCAAAAAATAGGAGCCGATAAACACAAGAATGCTTTAAGTGCTAGCTAGGCTCCTGGCCCTGGTGAGTCACTGGAACTTACTCCTCTGCTTCAGTCAAGCCCCCACTTCAGTAGGGTAAGAAGCTGTTTCTGTGAACGATCTCCACAAGCAGGAAGTAGGGGTCCTTACCTTTGCAAAGCTGCCTGGTCCTTCTCAAGAAACCTTTTCCTCCTGTGTGGAAGCAAGACTATTTTCTCTGACAGCACAGCATCGTTGGTGCTCTTAAAGCTCTTGTGTGTGCACGATCCTGTGTCTGTTTGCCTCTATCTTCTCCATACCGTCTTGTCTCCGTTCCTTTAGCGCTCACTGGGATCTTCAAACTGACCATGTACACAATCCATTTGCTGTTACCGCTATCCCTGGCATCATAGAATGATAGGAATGAAAGGAGATGCCAGTCCCTGGGCTCCAGATGCCTCCTATCGGCCTGGTTCACGTGCACCAATTCAGGAGTCGGAGCGACGGATCACCAAGACTGCTCTTCCCACGTGCAGGTCCTATCTGTTTTATTTCACTTTTCCTTTCAGCAGCCTTGTGAGAAGGCACAGATGTCCACTAACCACAGTGGATGAAAATGAAGCCTTCTGGGTCTGAACTTGGAAGCTGTCCGATGGCAGAACTTTACAGTCCCTGCAGCACCAGATGAGGCTCGGATCAGTGGATGGCTTTTCCCTAGTCATGCCCTAAAGCAGAGGTTCTCAACCTTTGGGGTTCAAGTGGCCCTTTCACAGGGGTGGACTAAGACTGTTCAAAACAGGTGTTTACATCACCATTCGTAACAGTAGCAAAATTACAGCTATGAAGTAGCAACGAAAATAATTTTATGGCTGGGGGTCACCACAGTATGAGGAACTGTATTAAAGGGTCACAGCCTTAGGAAGGTTGAGAACCTATGCGCTTATGCACTAGAGGTCCATGAGTGTTATGATGATGATGATGATGATGATGATGATGATGATAATGATGAGGTGTATGGTGTTCCAGGACACACATGTAGAGGCGAACTTAAAATTACACATTTTATGCCGGGCGTGGTGGCACACGCCTTTAATCCCAGCACTCGGGAGGCAGAGGCAGGTGAATTTCTGAGTTCGAGGCCAGCCTGGTCTACAGAGTAAGTTCCAGGACAGCCAGGGCTACACAGAGAAACCCTGTCTCCATAAACAAAACAAAACAAAACAAAACAATACACATTTATGGGGCTGGTGAGATGACTCAGCGAGTAAGAGCACTGACTACTCTTTTGAAGGTCCTGAGTTCAAATCCCAGCAACTTCATGGTGGCTCACAAACCACCCGTAATGAGATCTGACGCCCTCTTCTGGTGTGTCTGAAGACAGCTACAGTGCACTTATTTAAATAATAAATAAATCTTTGGGCCTGAGTGAGCGGCCTGAGCAAGCAGAGCCGGAGTGTGCGGGGCCGACCCGAGTGAGCAGGGTTGACTGAAGCGAGCGGAGGTCCTAAAAATCCAATTTCCAACAACCAGATGAAGGCTCACAACTATCTGTACAGCTGCAATGCGTACTCATATACATAAAAATAAATAAGTAAAATTAAAAAATATATACATTTAGTATTTGTATTAGTCCATTGAGAACTTCATGTGTGCACATGATGTACTTTGATCATCCTCTCCTTTCTCCCCTAGCTTCTCCCAGCCAACAAACCTCTCCCAACCTCATGTCTAGAGGTCACCGCAACTTCTACCTTGGTGAGTGAGGCGGCGTCTCTCTTGTTTCTGCTGCCCTTAGAACTCCTGGCTAGCGGGCCCATCAGCAGGTCTGTAAGCTTCACCTCTAAATCCAGGGTGGTTGTTTGGTTTTTGTTTGGTTTTTGTTTTCAAGACTGGGTCTCTCTGGGTAGCCCTGGCTATCCTGGAAGTCAGGCTGCCTCGGAACTCTGTAGACACTCATCCACCCCTGCCCGCTGCTGGGGTTTGGCCCCATACCCAGTTCTTTCTCCTCTAAGGATGGGGGCGGGGTTGGAGCACACGTCTTCAGGCTTCCACGGCCAAGAACTTTCACTCCCCTGAACCATCTTGCACATCCATGTTTTCTGCTATGCTGCGGATAATAAAAGACTTAACTTTTCTTCTGCTGTCTTTCTTTCCCTTCACCTGTCCGTTTTCTACACACTTCCCTGCGGTTGCCTTGGCTCTGCTAATCTTCCAGAGCCCGGGTGGCTCAGTCTGCCTCCTTCCTGTCTTTTCACTTCTCTCACTCTTTCTTACCTGATTCCCACAGACAATATAATCGAGAAGTTTTCTCAGTGTTTGGAACGTAAAGCACCTCAGAAGTTCCTTACACACCGAGGCCAGGTCTGCAGGGACAGCTGCTACTGTTGTCCTAACTACAACTTGTTCTCCACGGCTGGTTAGTTAGCCCCAGAGTACAGTGTGCCACAGGTGATAAGTCAGCTCCGTAGGTGGACCCACCTGTCCCTGAGCGGGATGCTGACCTCTGTGAACCTCTGTTTTACCACCGCCAGCAGAGTGAGGACCACCAGCAGTGCTTCTCTCACGGGCTCGTGCGAGGGCCCAGTGAGATCACGCCATTCCTGTGTGCAGTGGAAGGACGTAGAAAGGAGCCTACACAGTCGCGCTGCCTGGGAATAATGAACTGTTTCACTTCTTCTTTTCCAATTGCAGTGGCTTTATTTTTCAGATCCTATGGTTTGAGATACGGCAATGCTGAAAGAAATGGTAAGGGTTGGTATCTTTCCACTTCGGGAAAGTGTTCAGTGTCTGTGACACCTATTTTCAGAAAAGGGAAACTCTCTGTATCCCCAGTGTCTATATAGGGACATTCTCTGTACCCCCAGGAAAGGACAGTGTTTGTCATCTCCACATTGTGTTTGGTCTAAAACAATCATATTCTTTTCTCTAGGCAGATGCAGTGTCTCCCTGAGGACATTCTGAAACTTCTTCCAGTTCGGTGATGCCGAGGCATCTGATCTCCTGAGGGGGCCTGGCAGTTGAAGGAAGGGCCCTGTGCCTTGTGACAATCGTGTAAAGATTGAGCCATCTCTCTTTTACTGTGGGAATGTGTTTGCATTCTGGTTTTTCAATCATCTCTAACAGTCAGGTATCTCTTGAGGCTTGAACCTGAGCTGACAGTTTAGGAGCAGATGGTAGACCTGTAGTGATTTTCGTCCTAAACACACACACAGACACACACACACAGACACACACACACAGACACACACACACAGCAGCCACCTGGAAAGACTGCTAGAAACTGCCAGACATCTCTCTCCTCATAAAGAGTAATGGCAGCCGCATTGCTTCATGACCACTGTCCTCATGATAGGTTAATAGGGCACTTGTGCATTGAGGACAAGTGTGGCCCATAAATATAAAATAGTTTAAAAGAAATAAGATCATTCATCTAGACCCCACTTTCCACTCTCCAGAGCTTTGCTGAAACTACACAACCAACCAAGGGGCAGACAGATCTCCAGTCGAATACAGTTCCCAGAAAAACTCCACGCGCCTCTCTGCTTTGCCTTGTGATTGGCTGCTTGTCTCCCCAGGGCTGAGAGCTTTGTAAGCAGCTGGTGCAAATGGATGTGTTTCTGAAATTAACCAGTTGATGAATGTCATAGGCATCAGGCTCCATTCCAGGGTTGGGCCAGGCTGTACTTAGATTGCCTGTTTCCCCGCACAGCCTTCAGGGTGTGTGACTAACAAGGAGATGGATGGCTCAACACGGGGCTGGTGAAAAGAGGGTGGGAACCCGTTGGGAGGAGGAGCTGCTGGGGGTGTGGCCCTTGAGGGCTGGTAGTTCTCTTCTTTGTAGATCTCTGTGTGTTCAGCCCTGCCAGGCCTATCTATTCTGCACATTTGTTGAAGAAAAGCCCCAGTCAGGGGTCAGGACGCATGTGGTTTCTGTTATGAGGAGGCACAGTCTCTTTTGAACAGTCTTGACCCTGGCTCAGGCACTTGTTAACTATGTGAACTTGGACACATTATTACCCACTGAGTTACTGTCTCCTCACTTGTGCAAGGAGACTGTAAGACGTGTGTCACGAGTCATCAGTCTCATGTATCTGCAGAGTATGTTTTATATCACCTGGGGCATGCTGAGGGCTTAGTAAGTGGTTTTTTTTTTT
>NC_034593.1:87448571-87485786 GCF_900095145.1 Mus pahari
TTTTTTTTTTTTTTTTTTTTGTAAGGATTTATTTTTATTTTATGTATGTGAGTACACTGTTGCTCTCTTCAGACATACCAGAAGAGGGCATCGGATCCCATTACAGATGTTTGTGAGCTACCATGTGGTTGCTGGGAATTGAACTCAGGACCTCTGGAAGAGCAGCCAGTGCTATAACCGCTGAGCCATCTCTCCAGCCCCAGTAAGTGGATTTTATTATTTATTACTCTCTTAGAGAACCAAGAGGGACGGCAGACCATCTGTCACAGAATAACCATCGAGGCAGCCCCTAAGCATTCTATTATTGGAGACTCGTTCCTTGGATTCTTCTTTTGGCAAGTCCCCTTTAAAAAATAAATATGGGGTTGGTATCTGTCAAAGCATTAATGAGGGATATTGGCAAGCATTCTGTCTCTTGGTTTGTAAGAGGTGCAGGGCTGTAAGACTTGCTTTCACTGCACTCTGGTCCAAGGTCAGAGCTAGGCTCAGACGTGTCTTTGCATTGCTCTGGCTATTGCTTCCAATGACATTTACACTTGGAAATGTGGCTCAGTTTGGTTGAGTGGGACCTAGCAGACCACCCACGTGGGATCCAGGGGCCAGGCTGGTCCCAGCTCTGCCACCTACTGTGTGGCTCTGCTCTTTGGACTTCAGTTTCTTCATTTGCAAAACAAGAGGACCTGCTTGTTAGTGATTGACAAGTGGCAAAC
Source organism: Mus pahari (assembly GCF_900095145.1). Classification (NCBI taxonomy): domain Eukaryota; kingdom Metazoa; phylum Chordata; class Mammalia; order Rodentia; family Muridae; genus Mus; species Mus pahari. The sequence goes on from NC_034593.1 coordinate 87,449,282, forward strand.
AGATGGACCTCTCCTGCAAATATGAAAGGTGGGGAAGAAGAGAGGCTGAAAGAGCAGAGGAAGAGCTGGCCGGAAGTTGCTGAAGGGGGAAGGGCAGGGATCAGTGGGCTTGTTTATGGAGGGCAATTCCCACTTCCCAGAGGACCGGCACTTGGGAAACTAGACTAAATATCTTTGAGCTGCTTTGAGAATGTTATAGTCCACTCCAGGGCAGGCAAAACTGTACCTTGGCCTAAAGAAGCAAGGTTTAGATGTGGCTAAATAGCTACCCGGAGAGGGGATTGTATTTCAGTCTGGGTTCCAGCTTGCACATGCTGCACTTGTCTAGCGCTTTCCCTGTGAACACAGGCTTCCCCACCAACACCTATTGACTAGAAACTAACTGGCCAGCGGAGCAGCCAACACTCGAGTGCTAACTATTCAGCTAAGAGTTTGTGCAATAAATTATGACCTCCTTAGGGCTCGTGAGCATACCCCAAGGCCAACTGTTGATCCTGGCACAGCAGGTTCTTAAATAGCTACTTACGGTTCTGGCCAGAGGGTTGTCTAGAAAACCCTCGACGAAGAGTGGATCAACACAAGCTTGTTTTAGGAACACTCACAGACACTAACTGGTTGGTGGATAGATCCAGCCGCCTTCCTTTTTCCTTTGTCTATGACTTTGTCTTCCTGTAGTGATGCACACTCTGAACCTCTTTTCCGGCAGTAGTCTTTAAAGTGATGCATAATGACATGATCACAGGAGTCTTGAACACATGAACCGGGTTCCTCCGCTGCCTCTTGCTTGTTGAGTGCTGTTGGATAGTGTAGTCTTTCTCACCCACCCATCTGCAAGACTGTAGCAAACCCTTTGAAGGCTGCAAGTGAAGGTGACTCGAAGTCACCTCCCAGAAAGATACATGCAACGGTGGACGTCCTGTTGCTTGAAGCCTGGCCTGTTTTGTGTTGTACCTAATATCTAACGGTTCTCACCACATACAAATCACACAGAGAACTTTATAAACACAGCGCGCGCGGGGTGGGGTGGGGTGGAGTGGGGGAGGGGTCAGGGCTCCTCTCCCTGGTTTTGGGTGGAGTTGCGGTGTGGGCCTTTTTTAAAGTTCCCAGGTGAATCTAATATGCAGCAGCCAGGGTAGATCTGCTTGGCTTTGGCTGGTGGCTGGAGACTTAGTTCTGTTGGATAAAAGAATGACTCTAATTAGGATTTCCTCTTCCCTGCCCCTTAGAGGAGCCTGCTTTGCTGGGATGGAAGGATGTTTCCCGTGTCGGGTTACACTCAGGTGTCTGGCTATTTCTAGAATTGCGTTTGTACAGCATCTGGACATTCCTGTACATAAGATGTGCGCATGCCTGACCTGCTGGTCCGCAGCGCCTTGGAAAGCCGGTGTAGGCGTGGAGCAGCTGCTGCGGGCGGACGGGTGCTCTGGGGGCTTGTATCTTTAGGTGGCAGTCTGCCAGCCTGGGGGAGGCAGTGGGAGCTGGGATTCCCTGGTCTCCTTTATTCTTGCCAATTAGGTCAGGTCAGCCTCTGGCTGTGTTAAACGCTTTAGGAAATTCCCGGGACCTTTCACCTTGCTTACCTTGTGCGGCCACTTTGGTCAGGGTTTTTAAAATAGAACTCAACGTGAAGCTAATTTCCAGACGTTGCTGTTGGCGAGGCACGCTGGCGAGGCACTCTGGCTTCAGACGCTTTAGCTTTTGACCTCGCTTCCTTTTCTGGAGGAGTTGGTGTTTAGAACTCAAGCCGCTTAGGTGGGGAGAGGCTCTCACCAACCATATACGTCATGTTTTGGTATATCAGATTCACCGCTGATGAATGCGTCAGCCCCATCCACTCCCAGGCTCCCACCCCACCCCTAGGCCAGGTGTGAGCGAGCTCCAGGATGCTCCCGCCGCCCCTGCGCCCATCCTCTGGGTTGCCCCAGTGGTTTAAGCAATCTGGCGTCAGGGTAGCCTTTCTTCCAGTATACTATACTTCCTGGTTCTCACTTTCACAGCTAAAACTGGCCTTGAACTCTGGGGCTGCCACTTTCCGAAAGGTCTTAGACAAATCATTTAACTTCTCTTGATCCCCACCTTCCTCACTTCTAAGATTAGGCTAAGGATGCCTGACCCAGAACTATAGTGAGGGTAACTGAGTGTGAGAAATAAAGTTGGACTTGGGCAACACCTGGCGGGGAGTGTTGGTTATCACGGGGGCCTCCCATGGTCCAGAACCCTCTGTCTTCATGGCGCTCAGTGGAGATGCGGTGAACAGTAGTGGATGAGAAGAAATTCTGGGGATCCAAACCTGGGCATAGGCAAGAAAACCATTCTTACCTTGTTGGATTAAAGATATATAGCCCTCCTGTGGTTTTATTTATGTTGGCGTCTTAAAAATGATATGTTCCTCCTGTCATGTACGGAAGGGCATGGCCAGACAGGACTCTCGGGATTCAGTCCTGAGAATTATTTCATGAAGTTGAGCTACCCCAAAGAGAGACCTCAGAAGGAAATGAAGGCTTGGGCGTTTGGTGGATGACCACAAGGGCCCCTCAGCTATGCTACCTAGCAACAGAACACAATACCCGCACAGCTGAAGCATTCATTTCCCACAAGGCGCGAGGTGTAGAGACCTGAGGACTTGATTAACACATGAGATGAGATACAGCAAAATGGGACTCTTGACTCCCAAGTCCACCCACTTTCCATGACATCACATTGGGGGAACCCCGAGTGAAAACTCTAATGGAATTGTGTCATCGACACCTAGTAGCTGGGTGGCCTGGGGAACACCATGCAGTCTCTGAAAACTCCAGCTTCCTCAGCTAATAATGGTAGGATGGGAGCCCCGGGCAAGGTCTAATCCTGGTTTCACAGGGCCTCCGACTCCGTTCAGTGCTAGTCTCTGCAGCCCTCTAGTGGTGTTTTGTGGGAATGCAGTGACACCTCATTTGGTGTGAGGACATAGACTGCTTGGTTCTTTCTGGCCAAGTAAACCTGTCTCAGAGGGGCCATCGGAACAGTCCCAAAGGCATCACAGCTCTTATAACTTTCTTCCCTGTCTGTTCTGATTGTGCTGGAGCTCTCGAAAGCCTTATAGAGTCACGGGTGAGAACTCCTCAAATACATGAGTGATAAAGGATCGGAACATTAAAATATATTTCAATTTAAACAAAAAAATTAACTTAAAGTCATTTCACACTATGTGTGTCCACTTGACCCCAGTCTCTGGCTGCACTGTGTATGTGACATCCCTGGGTCTCTCACCTCTCTGTGCTACACACTTCACCACCAATCAAGTCTGGAGGCCTAGACTCAGAGGCTGAGATTGCATTCATATGTCTGTGCCGTTCCTTTTCCAGGATGGCAGGCGCTCACCATCCTCTTTGGCCTGTTTATAATCCTTGCCCGTGGACATCAGCCCTTCTGAGAGGTGAACAGAGGGTTTACATAAAGGTATCTAGAGCTATGGAGCAGAGTAAGACAAATACACATGGCCTTTGGAGCCTTCTACACACTGTTCTCTGCTCACCAACGAGGAGCTGTGACTCCAGACTTAGTATCTATCTGCCGGCTCCATTTGGCAGTGGACAGAGTTCAATCCTAACATGACCAAACAGAGATATTAATGGCCAATCTCTTCCGGATATTTCCTCCCACCCCACTTTTCTTGCTTTAGTAAATGTTTACACTTGTTGTCTGCGTCCTCTGATATCTTCCTTCACAAACATCTCCACAGTGAGCTCTGTAGTCACTGGCCTGGATCTACTTACAGACATACTCAGAGCTGATACTTTCCTCCATCTCTACTGTCTGCTGCAACACACCAACCCTGCTCCAGAAGAATGTTCCAGAGGTCTCACACTGCCACCCTTCACAAGACCAGAGGAGACTTTGTCAGCCCTTGTTTAAAACTAGTGGTTTTCAGCCAGGCTTCATCTTAACCCAGATTAAATGGCTATCATCCAAAGGGTGGTAATAGACACTAGTGAAGAGGTAGAGAAAAGGGAATTCTGAGGACAGTATGGGTAGCACTGTAAATTAGTATAGTCATAACAGAAAGCAATATGGATGCTCCTTAAGATGTGGAAATAGAACCACGATAGAACCAGCAGCCTGTGGGGCTGAAGAGATGGTGTCGGGGTTAAGAGCAGGGCCATGGCCTGTGTTGATGTCCAAGGTCATGTTACCACAAACTCTGTGCAGACATCCCTGGTCTGAGCTGCCTCCAGGGGCCCTGTTGATGTCCTAGTGATAAGTGGAGCTGGCTCTGCCCCTCCACGGCCCTTCCCCTTGCTAGGGCAGCATGGGAGAGCTGGCCTGGTAGTAGCAATGCTAGCAGAGGTGGTGGGGTGGTGAGCTGCCCCAGGGCATAAGTGAGAGAGAGCTGGTGTGGGTACTGGACAGCTGCCATTCACCACTTGCAGCAGGTGGGAGAGCTGGCCCCACCTTTTGCTGGGGCAGCAAGATAGAGGTAGGTCAGGTTGTGTGAGTGTGGGAGAGTCCATCTGGTCCCTTGCAAGCTGCTTCAGACAGGAGAACTGTCCCTGCCCTTTGACTGGATAAAGCAAGAGAGTTGGCTTTGGTGGCGTGGCACAGGAGAACTGGTAGGCTGATCAACTCAGCCACCACTCAGGCCCAGATCTAGGGCTTTGAGTTGACCCATCCCAACATCTATCCCATCTATGAACTGCTGGAGCACACGAAGGGGCTGGTCCTGCAGGATCTCCGTGACACGGGGGAACAACAGGATATCCAAGAGGATTCCTGGTGAGGATCCAATATTGATAGTGGAGCAGAAGCCAGAGGGCTCATACCAGACCAATGATTCATTGCAATAAACATTTGAAAGTAAAGCTATTTGGGTAAAAGGGTATACTGGGTGACACACTAGCTTCCACGGCAAGATTTATGTGGTGGTGGTTGTTGTTTTATTTGTTTTCTTTTTTTTTTAATTTTGTGTTTTCTTTTAGAGGGGAGGTTGCAAGGGTGGATATGGAGGAATGGGGAGATGAGTGGGATTGGGGTGAATGATGTGAAATTCACACAAGAAAACCCCAATAAACGTTAAGAAGAGTTAGTTTTGCAGAAGTACAGACTAGAACACTGTTATCTGATGTTTAGAAGGACAAAGAGGGTGTGGGGGTGATGACGAGCTTGGGTAACTGGTACAAAGTTGTACTAAGACAGGAGGAGTAAGTTTGAGGGCTTACAGTACCTTAGGGTGGTCATGGCTAACAGTTGTAAACTTCAAAATATTCAGAAAAGTGTTTGTGTGTTCTCGCCACAAGAAATGGTAAATGTTCGTCATGTTGAATATAATAATTACTCTGATCTGATCTTTACACATATGCATGTGCATATGCATGTATATATGTATATGTGTATGTTCATGTGAATATATATATCTCAAAGTATCACATCCCATAAATATGTATTATATCAATTAAAAAATTAAAAAAATGTTTTAAGCAACAGTCCTGATAGTGAAGACCTGTAATCTTAGCTACTCTGGAGACTGAAGCAGGAGGATTACACATTCAAGGCCTGTTTGGACTACAGAGCAAGTTCAAGGCCAGCCTGGGCAGTTTAGTGAAACCCTATCTCAAAACAAAACCACAAGAAGGGCTCAGGAGGAGGGTACTACCCGAGTGTGTGTAAGGCCCTGGGTTCAATCCTTAGTACCCAAACCAAACAGTCACACAAGTGAAATCCCTGTGTTAACCGCCTTTGCCTTAGCAAAGTGAGATACATGGTCGAATCTCACTATCTCTGATGATGTCTATACACAGAACACCCAGATGGCCAAGTTTCTTGTATGAGATGATGTAATGTTTGCATAGAGTCTGCACATATCTGCCTATATAGTTTAAATCAGCTTTACATTGCTTGAAATACCCACCACAAAATGTAAACACTACATAAACATTTGTTTCACTGAATTCTTTAAGGAATGATAAGGAAAAACTGTGCATGCCCTGAGGAGGTTGAATTGAGGATGCAGAACCTGCATATGGAGGCCAAATAAGCTGAGTCAGATCTGTGATGGACCGGAGCTTCCTGGTCCAGCTGAGCACACTCTCTGGACTCTCCTCATTCCGCTCTCATTTCACAGTGCTCGGCCCAGCCTCAGTTTCCCTCTTAGACTCGTTGATGTTCTTGCTGAAATGACCTTCCTTTAATTTCCACATAGTTCTGTGTCTCGCAACTTCAATGTCACCTTTGGGGATGGCTACCTTCTTTGTTGTCAACCTGACCGCACCAAGAATCAACCGAAACACAAGCTGCTGGGCACTCTCACGAGGGATTTTCCTGATCAGATTATTGAAACAGGAAGATCCACCCTCACTCTGGGATGCCACCTTCTGATAACAGACAGAAGGAAACTTTGCTTTTTGCCTGCCTGTCCTCACTCTTGATGCTGTTCATTTATCCTGTTGCTGAGGAATTCCTTCACAGGTACTGAAACAAACTTCTTTGGGATTCCAACATAGAATGGTGACCACCATCTTACCAGGATCCAAGCCTCCATCCAACTAGAACTGCTGAGACATCCAGCCTCACGGCCTGAACAGCTAAGGGACTCTCGGTTTTCTTATTATTATTGTTGGATGACCTCGGCTGATTGTTGTAAGCCAATCTAACAACCCCTGAAACACACACACAGACACACACAGACACACACAGATACACACAGATACAGACACACACAGACACAGACACACACTCACAGACACCTAGACACACAGACACAGAGACACATACACACAGACACACACACAGACACACACAGACACACACACAGAGACACACAGACACACACACAGACACACACACACACACACACACACACACACACACACACACACACAGAGTCCATGATCAGTAGGCCTTGTTAGTTCATTGTGGGAGCATGTGGCAGAGAAAATCCACTCATCTCAGGGTCAGGAAGGGAAAGGGCAAGAGAAAAGGGGGATTGAGTCCCTCTGTGTCCTTTGAGGGCATGTCCCAGTGGCAAACAGCACTTCTACTAGGCTTCACCTCTCAAAGATTCCATCACTTCCAATAGTGCCAGCAAAGGAGCCAAACCCTTACCACACGGATCCGTGAAGGACACTCGTCCACAGCAGCAGCCCAGTCCTTTCTCATAAGTGCCAGGGCAGCAGCGAGTGATCCTTAAAGGAACCACAAAGACACTTCTGCTCTGGGCTGGCAGAGGTGGAGGCATGTGTTAGTTCTTTTCTGTTCCTGTGATGAAACACTATGACCAAGATAATGCAAGAAGTTTGTTTTGGATTACAGTTGCAGAAGGTTAGGGAGGGTAAGGTCAATAATGGCAAAATGGCAGGGTGGAGCCAGGGGGCAGCTATGAGGACTGGAGCAGGATGCTGAGAGCTCACATCCTGGATCACAAACTCAAAGGGGAGGGAAGAGATGCGGGGGGAGGGAGAGCAAGGAGAGAGAGAGAGAGAGAGAGAGAGAGAGAGAGAGAGAGAGAGCATGTGAGTGAAAGAGACGGAGAGAGGGAGAAGAAAGGAGAGAGAGCAAGAGAGAGAGAGGGAGGAGAGAGAGAATGTGAGCAGGAGAGATGGAGAAATAGCAGAGAGGAGAGAGAAGATGAGAGAGATGGAGAGAAGGAGAGGGGGAGAGGGGGAGAGGGAGAGAGAGCAAGAGAGAGCATGTGAGAGAAGAGAGAAAGAGAGAGAGAAAGAGAGAGGGGGCAGGCAGAGGGACAGGACACTGGGAATGACACTGAGGCTTTGAAACCTCAAATCCTTGCCCCTCCCCCCCCAGCAAGGAATCCTAGACTTCCCCAGACAGTGTCACCAATTAGCAATCCAGGGTTTAGACCTGCTGGAGACATTCCTATTCAAATCAGCACAGTGCGACAGCAGAGAGCACCTGTGTATGTGTTGGGTTTGCACCGTGTGCCTGTGTGCTGGGGATGAGAGTTCACTTTATAATTGAACACAGCACGTGTCTGTCTTTCAGTTGTGGTGTTTACTGTTCTGAGCTGGGGGAGTGTGACTTCTGTAAGCGCCCCCCTTTCTAACACGTTTACTTTCTCAGTGGATCAGCTGCTGTACAGCTGGCCTCAGCTCTCACAGAGAGAGCTCGGCATCTGTAGATGGATAAGTTATCATTGTAGAAAAGTCTTTATCTTCAGAGTCAAAAAGGTGTGCATGAGTGCCAGTCTCTACAAAACTGTAGGCAAGCCCTGCAGAACAGAAGTCAGCTGGGAGAGCCTTCTGTCCACTAGGATTACAAAGTGAAACATAAGGTGGCTAGCTGTACAAGCCCCGGGAAACCAAAGAGACAGCCACACGCTGCAATCAGTTCTGTCTGTACTATGGGCAGTGAGTTGTCTGTTCCTCCCCCCAAGATGAAGGCACCAAGAGGGCATTCTTAAGACACCCGAAGGAAAATCAGGGTCACAGTAAATATTTGTTGATCTAACAAAAACCAAAGCAGAGACAGAAAAGAGCGAGAAGGAAGAACAGTGACCATCACTGAGCAGAAAGGAAGCAGGAGGGTCCTCAGTGGGAAGGAAGGGTCCTCAGTGGGAAGGAAGGGTCCTGAGTGGGAAGAAGGATCCTCAGTGGGAAGGATCCAGGTTCTGAGCTCTTGATCCCATTTGATGACTGTGGTCATTGCTGCCTTTTTCCCCCTCCTAGTCAAGAAACAGGATCCTTCCAAGTCTGGCTTCAGTGGAACACTAGTGTTTAGAATGTTACAGGTCAAGAAATCCAGTTGAAGAGATATTACTACCCACTGAAAACCTTTAAGGTACATCACTACCCAGTCGGATTAGCACTGTTCATCATGTTTATAGCTACAGAGCATCCAACTGGACCTGTAGACCGTGTCATGGTGATTCTACAACCACTTCCACCATTTTGGCACCCATCATCCTCACCCAAGCCTTAGCAACTTACTCCTCAACAGTTGAGCTGCTCTTAAGATTTTCTTAAGGTTTTTCCCCACTCGCTCTCCATGCTGGCATGCCCACCCCTGTCTCTGTAGCAGAAGAGTCCCACACAGTTGCTGTTCCTGAGAGAAAAGGGGGAGAAGGAGAGGAGTGAGAGCCCTTCCACAAGAAGACGACCTGGAAACAGGAAGAGTGCACTAGTGTAATGGTTGATCTTGATCATCAAACCACAAGATTGCCGGACCCATCTAAAGATCAAATCTTTGGTTAAATAAGTTCTTTTTAAACAAATGAAAATGGGCTGAAGAGAAGGCGAGACTTACAACCCGAAGGTCAGTAAAACAAGAGTATTGGCAGTGATACAATGGTTATCCAAATGCAAGTTCATTAAACACAACATCAAAAGGCCCAAGCGAGGGCAGAGATGTTATAGACTCCTATCAATTCGCTTTGCAATGGCGATTTTGCTGAAAGAAAACATCTCGAGCTTTGAAGAGCTTGCCATCCCCTGTTGTAAATATTACTTGGGTGTTTCTAATCCACCTTCAATCATGTAAAAACCTTTATAATAAGGCATAGAAGCACTAGCGCTGGGCAGGCATCAAGTCTCTAACCTCTTTTGTCTACTTTCCTGTCAGTAACCCCAAGATATCACTTGCCATTTTCTGCCCGGGCCACTCCTACCCCCAAAAGGCCAGCCCTCATGGCCATGAGCTGATGATCCACCCACACCCTGGCACCTTCTTCCTTCTTCCTTCTTGTTCCCCCAGGTGGGCTCTGCCTCAGACCCCAAGCATAGAACTGGAGCCCTGCCTACCTCCCTTCTGCCCAGGCCACCCTATAGGCATTTTTATTAACCAATCAGAGATAATGTGGGGAGCAAGGTTTTATTTAACAAAAGCTGGTATATGTGAGGATCTGCTCGTCTTGGAGCAACCAGATCTTGGGGTATAGAATCTAGCATTTGAATATATAGCAGCACCAGACCAACCCACTACACCACCAGTCCTGGACAGATTCGCTAGGCTCTTTGGCACTGTAGCTGGTAATGGGCCATCTTTGAGCTCTTTGCAGACCAAGTTTGAAAAACAACAGAAACATTTCAAGGTCTGAGCTACCCTTGAGTGTGGTTAATGTGTACAGTAAGACTCCATTGGAGCAAACTAATTTTTCCATTGTAAGCAGATGTCAGTTGGAGATAGCTTCTGGATTAGGGATGGGAATTGTGTCTGCTTCCCTATCTCAGTACTGGGACCCCATCTGGCTTGGGCTTGTGCAGGCCCTGTGCTGCCACAGTCTGTGAGTTCGTAGGTAAATCAGCCCTGTCCTGTCTGGAAGGCCTTGTTTCCTTGGTGTCGCCCATCCCCCTGGCTCCTGCACGTTTCCTGCCTCCTCCTCTTTACAGTTCCCTGAGCCCTGAGGGGGTGAAGACCACTTAGGACTGAGTGTGCCAAGGTCTCTGCACACTGTCCAGTTGTGGGTCTCTGTATTTGTTCTCATTGACTGCAGGAGAAAGTTTCTCTGATGCTGGCTGAGAGAGATACTAGTCTATGGGCACATCACAGTATTGTTAGGAGACATTTTATTGCTAGGTGACTTGTAGAACAGTATTATTTGGTTTTCCCCTAGCTCTACAACCCGTCTGGCCTCAGGTTCACCTTCACACCCTGGCTGAGATCTTCAGGTTCCATTTTTCCTTTATTCCCTTTTGGGTCTTGCTGGGTTGCAGAGTAAAGTTTATGATTATGAATAAAAACACACATTATATGCCACATTAACTTAATGTGGCCTGTTTAAATTGCCTTTGCTTCTATTTGTTAATGGATTTGATTTTGTAGTTGCTCATATGGTCTATGAGCATTAGGAGTGGACTTTAAACCCAGTTAAGGATTATACTATCGGTGTAACTTTGCAATAAATGGTATCTAAGTCAACATTTTACATGTCATGTGCTAAATGTAAGAAACATTCTTTTGGACCAGAGTTTCCCAGAAATGTCTCCATGAACTGCTAGTCCCCAAAAATGGGTAAGAGGGATGAAATACATTTATCAATCAGTGGGGCCAGGAACGTGCTGGAGCTCCTTTGTAGGAAGCTTTAGTATCCTAACATATATGCGTATAAGAACATGGTTTGGTTTTACCTACACCTTCCCACAATCATCTTTATAAGACCACTGTTCATGGAACAATCGCCAAGTCTTACCGAGTTCCAGAGAACATAATAAGGCCAATAGCTGTAGACTAGAGAGCAGCTAACTATACTCTCTCTGATGGAGATGAGTATGGTGCGAGACGAGGAGAGGTAGGGAAACCTTTTGTCGTTGTTCTGAGACTCTATAAGGAATGTAATAAGGAAGAAAGGGTTAGAGAGTACGTTGGAAGGGGCCAGCGTGGTAGCACAGGGTCACTTCTGATCTGCAGCCAACTATAGAAATGACTATTATAAAAGCGAGGCAAAGAAAGGAATGATTTCTTCAGTGTGCACCAAATGAGTAGGATTTGCAGAAACCAGATCAAGACGTCCAAGGATGAAATGGAGGACCCTGGGATGCACATTCACCCTGATGCTAAGGAGGGCCAGAACAGGTGGGTCTGTGGATGGAATTCAGATTACTAGCTAAGGGCATGGACAGGATGTTTAGAATTTTGAGGTTCTAGGAGCCCATATAGGTGTAGACAAATACATATAATGAATAAAATGGGTGTAACCAACCCATGCCTTTAATCCTAGCACCCAGGAGGCAGTGGCTGGCAGATCTCTGGGAGTTAAAAGCCAGCCTGGTTTACAGTGAGTTCCAGGACAAGCCAGAGCTACACAGTGAGACTCTGTCTCAACAAACAGAAAAACAACAACAAAAGTATGTAATACATAATAGTGACCCTACAAGGTAAAAACCAATGAAAGGTCATGAAGTGATACTATGTGCCAAGCATGTCACACGCATTAGTGTTTAATTCTCACAACCTCCCAACAGCTCAATGAGTGAGGCGCTCATTCTTCCCCATTTAATAAATGTGTAACCAGTGAAGACTGTGCTCACTCCCATTATGCCCACTGTAGACTAATTTGCATGTGCATACATGAGCACACACACACAGGTGCACACACATACACAGAGGCACTTGAATGCATGCATATACACACACACGCACATGAATGTACACAGACAGAAAGAGACACATATAGCCACACACAGAGACACATACAGACACACACACAGAGACACAGAGACAGACACACACAAACACACATATACACATGCACACACTCATGCATGCGCGCCCACATGCAACTTGAATGCCGCCCAGATAGCATACTTCAGTTCCTTCCCACTTACTTCCTCCCTCTCCAGGATTGCTTAAAACCCTCCCATCCTTCATCAAAAACCTCCCCTCCATTTTCATTCCTGTGATTCATGTCACAGAAAACTAAAACAATCAAAAGAATGTCCCCAGTGTTCCTAGTGTCTCTCACTCACTCGGCCTTGCCTCGCTTTACTCTGGTGGTTGGATCTGCCATGTGTGTGATCTCACACCATCTACACAAGATGTCACCACCCCAGCGCCACCCCCTTCTTGACACTATCACTTTGTTTCTTGTGACTAATCATTTTTGTCACACGTAAGCATCCCATTTCATCAGTTTGCAATATTGCTTCATCCTGACTCCCTTCCAGTGCATTCTCCCCTGCCCCCTTGATACAAAGCCCTCAACCAGTTTGTTTATTTTCATTGCTTCTCATCCCTCTCCATCCTCTGTCTGAAAACCTATTCCAGTCACATCTTTACGCCACGTTACTCTACCCAAACACATTTTGTCAAGATTGCCAGTGACTGGGCTGGAGAGATGGTCAACTGTTAAAAGCACTGACTGCTCTTCCAGAGGTCCTAAGTTCAATTCCCTGAGACCACACAGTAACTCATTACCATCAATAATGTGATCTGATGCCCTCTTCTGGCATGCAGCTCATATACTCATATACATAAAATAAATTAATAAATCTCAAAGAAACAAGCAAGCAAACAAACAAACAGATTGCCAGTGGCATTCACATAGCCTCACCTCCCTGGACCAACCTGGAGTGTTGGATACCACTGGTGATTTCATTCTTCTGGAAATGCTCTTGGCATTTGAGTTCCTGGCCCCACATTCCTAGTGTTCTTCCCACCTCACTGGCTGCTACTTTGAATTCTCCTCCGTTTCCATCTCTCCTTCCCCTCCCCCTCCCTCCCTCCCTCCCTCCCTCCCTCTGTCCTCTTCTTCCTTGTTTTTTTTTCATTCAGGTCCCAGGCCAACTTAGAACATTTGATCCTCCTGTCTCAGCCCCCCAAGTAGCTGTGACTACAGGGTTGTGCCACTAGTCCAGCTCACCTTAAACAGTTTACTTTGAAATGTCTAGGTTTGGAACCACCTAGTTCTGTTTCACCTAAATGTCAGACTCTAAATCTCCCTCTTGCCTAGGCCTTTCTTTCAGGCATCAGACCCTTCCACGATGATGCCTGGCTACTTAACTAGGCTTCAGCTCTTCTGCAGTGGACGCTGTGCTGCTCTGACCACACCCCCTCAGCCCTCTCTAGTGATTGCCCTGAGCTGCTGTGCTCCCGGCGGCCTCCCGAGTCATCTCCTTGGGATGCCTCCTTTAGGTGAGAGGTACAAAGGCTGACTCTAGAAATACCGCACACCGCACAGGGTCAGTAGAAGTTTCTATTACAGAAATGTTCTTCCAGTCTCTGCAAATACTAATCTCTGTCTCAGAGTCTGTTTCCTGGGGAACGTGACTCAAAATAAAAAATGTCACAAATGATCTTAGGAAACAGGGTCTGGAAAGGATTATGGAGATAGATTGCTAGCACATTAGCTGGGAACGAAGCTACGAGCCCAGCTGGTACCTGGAGTGTTTGGAGCATTTTGCAGTAATTTTAAAAACTGTCATCATAGATTGTTCTATGAGTGACTGAGCTGTGTGTGGAATACAGTACGGCATGCATATATAATAATTTATGCATTTCTGTATGTATGTACATTGGATATGATTGCTTCTCAAAGCGGTCTTTGAAATGTGTATTGATACTGTCACACGACAAAGAAAATTGCAAGATTGTTATTTCTAGGAGAAGCATCTAATTGTATAAATTTCCCTCTCTCGCCATTTCCACAGGCCATCTCCTGAGGACTCAGTATTCAGTGTTGTCTAAGGTAACCACTCTCCTTCAAGAGTTAAGGATAGGAGAATTTGGAGGCTGTCTTATAATTCAAGAGACTGTAAATATTTTTCTTTTCTGAATGAGTGTTGCAAGAAAAATGAAAAATATGTCCACAGAACATTTGTGCACAAATATTTACAGCAGTCTATTTTTAATAACTCTAAGCTGGAAACAGCCCAACTTTCTATCAAGAAAGTGAATGGACATCTTGCAGTACACACATCCGCCAGAGCATCAATCAGAATGAAGAAGAAATGGATTATTGGTACATAAAGTCCCCTAAAACATTTGCTTATATTCTGAAGTTCTGTGTTTGCATGTTCATCTCCATTAGATTGTGAAGATTAAATAAGTCGTAAATGGGATCAGGGTGGAAGGAGAGGTCATGAGAGGTCATGTCAAAATGACCCACAGCCTCTGTGAGCAAGTGACATTGTTGTTACTGTCTTAAGTTTTCAAGAGAAGCCCTGGTTGTCCTGGAACTCACTCTGAGGAGCAGGCTGGACTTGAACTCACAGAGATCTGCCTGCTTCTGCCTACTGAGTGCTGGGATTAAAGGTGTGGGCCACTATGCCTAAATTTGAGAAAAAGAATTTTAGGTTGTGAGCCACTATGCGGGTTACTAGGAGAGAACTTTGGTTCTCTGTAAGAGCAGCAAGTGCTCTAAAGTACCGAGTCATCCCTTTAGCCCCCAGCTTTATTTAGTTTTAGTTTTTTATTTTAATATTATAGCAATAGGAATGTTTTAAAGAATGTCTTTAAAGCACAGGAATCTTAAACACAGGATTGGATTTCCTCTTATATACTTACTAAAACAATATCTGGGTCCATTGTGAGAGTGAAGGACAGCCCATACAACTCTGGGGTTAGTAGGTTAAGGACTTTACAAATGTGATTTCACCTAAATACTTGTGTTCTGGCTCAGAAACCAAGAAGTGGAATACAGTAAAAACCAAGACAACTGTCAATTTTTTTTTTCATACAATTCATTCTGGTCATGGTTTCCCTTTCCTGAACTCCTCCCAGACCACTCCCACTTCCCCACCCACCCGAATCCACACCCCTTCTCTTTCACTAGAAAACAAACAGGCTTCTAAAACAAACAAACAAACAAACAAACAAACAAATAGATAATACAATAAAATCAGACAAGCCAGGATAGAGCAAAACAAAGAAAAAAAAAAAAAAAGAGCCAAAGAAAAAGAGGAAACACACACAGGTGCAGAGACTCACACATTCATCCACACAGAAATCCCCTAAAAACACAAAACCAGAAACTGCACTATATAACCAAAAGACCTGTAAGGGGTGTGTGTGTGTGTGTGTGTGTATGTGTGTGCGCCCAGATTAAGCATTATAATAGGAAAAGAAAGTCTCCAAAGATACCACAGAGTTCATTTCGTGTTGGCCATCTACGACTGGGCATGAGACCTGACCTTAAGTGTGGTTTGTATACCCAGTAAGATGCTCTTGTAGAGAATTACTATTTCCTTTGCTAATGCCTATCAATTAGAGATTGCTTTAGGTTTAGGACATAGCCTTGTGTCCACTTCCCCTCTCAGCACTGGGACCTCACCTGGCTCACATCTCTGTATGCCCAGTGCATGTTGTCACAATCTCTGAGAGTTCATGTGTGCTTCGGTCCTGCTATGTCTACAAGGCCTTTGTTCCCTTGGTTTCTTCCAGTCCCTCTGGCTCCTATAGTCTTTCCACCTTTCCTTCTACAGAGTTCCCTGAGCCTGGGGGGAAGGATTTGATGGAGACACCCCATGTAGGACTGAGTGTTCCAAGGTCTCTCACTCTCTGCCTGTTATCTCGTCATGAGTCTCTGTACTTATTCCCCTCTACTGCAGGTGAGAGCTTCTCTGATGATGGCTGAGAGAGAAATCATGTTGTTAGGAGTCATTTTATTGCTACGTTCCTGTAGCAGAATAGACATGTTTGGCTTTGTGCTAGGATCATGCCTGTTTAGTTCCAGGTTCCTGGTCACTTGAGCAGTGTTGGGCATGGGCATCTCACGGGCCTTAAATCCGATCAGATGGTGGTTGGTTGCTCCCATGACTCTTGTGCCTCTATAACATCTGCACACCAAGAAAGCAGGTCACGACTGTAGACTGAGGTGTTTGTAGCAGGGTTGGTGTGTGTCCTTCTCTGGTAGTGTGCAGGGTACCTTCCAGGATGATGAACACCAGTCAGTGTGGGCAAAAGCTCTAGCTAGGTGCCAGCTCAACTTCTCTGTGTTCAATGAATTATGTAGATGTTGTCTTCAGTGCTATGGCCTTACCATCAGTTTGTAGAGAATCACCCATAAACAGCCTTGGCCATAACTTGTCTTGTTTGGGGTTTCTATGGGGGATCATTTGACCAACAATGGAGTTAGATGTGACCCACCCCTGGCACTGGAGGCTTTCTTTGGTGGTGGGCGATGTCTAGACCGGGCTTTGTCTTCCCTGTCCCATCTGTAACTCTATATTCCACTCCTCTGCCTCAGGCGTTCCTTCCCCTTCACCTAGTCCCTTTCTCTATACCTGCCCTCCATGGTTCTGTGGGTTGAAGCATGCCCATCAAAGACTTACCAGCTGACATCCCACCTAAAGGAAAAGCTTACCTTATTTGCCTTTTGGGGTCTGAGTTATCTCAGTCAGGGTGACTTTTGCTCGGTTCACTCATTTACCTGTGAATTTCACTTTTTTTTCCAGCTGACTAATATTCCATCGTGTAAATGTATCCTGTTTCTTCATCTCTTCATTAGTTGACTGACATCCAGGCTGTTTCCATTTTCTGGCTATTATGAATAAAACAACAATGAACATAGACGAACAATAATCTCTATCATAGAATGTAGAATCCTTTGAGTATATGCACAAGAGTGGTACAGATGGATCTTGACGTAGATCTATTCCCAGATTCCTGAGAAACTGGCATGCTGATTTCCATAATGGTTGTACAAGTTTGCACTCCCACCAGCAATGAATGAGTGATCCCCTTGTTCTACATCCTCACCAGCGTGTCACTTTTTAAATTGATCTTGGCCATTCTGATTGGTGTAAGATGAAATCTCAAAGTAGTTTTGATTCTCATTTTCCTGATGATTTAGGATGTTGAACATTTATTGTTTCTCAACCAATTGAGTGTCTTCTTTTGAGAACTCTGCTTAGATCTGTACACCATTTTTAATTGGGCTGTTATTTATTTTGTTGAGTTCTTTATATATTTTGGATCTTAGCCGTCTCTTGGGTATGTAGTTGGTAAAAAATATTTTCCCATTTTGTAGGCAGCTGTTCTGTTGGAATGATGCTGTCCTCTGCCATGCAGAAGGCTTTTAGTTTCATTAGATCCCTCACATTAACTGTTGATCTTCCTGCTAGCTAACAGTGTTCTGTTCAGAATGTCTTCCTGTGCTGATGAATTCGAGACTATTCCCCCATGTTCTCTTCTATTAGCTTTAGTCTGTGTGGTTTTATGTTGAGGTCTTTGATTCATTTGGAGTTGAGATTTGTGCAAGGTGATAAGTATGGATCTATTTGTGTTCTTCTGCATGCAGACACCCAGTTTGACCAGCACCATTTGTTGAAGGTGCTTTCTTTTTCTAGTTTCTGTTTCTGGCTTTTTTTTAAAAGTCAGGTGTCCATAGGTATATGGATTTATGCCCGGGTCTTCAGTTTGATTTCATTGATCAGTACATCTATTTTTCTTTGAATATAATGCTGTTTTTGTTCCTATAGTTCCATATCACAGTTTGAGACTGGCAATGATGATACCTCCAGCAGTTTTTTTATTATTCAGGATTGAGTTTTCTTGTTTTTCTTCTGTTTCCATATGAAGCCGAGCATTGTCCTGCTAAGGTCTGTAAAGAAAACTGTGCTGGGATTTTGATTGCAGTTGCATTGAATCTATATATTGCTTTTGGTAGGATGGTTATTTTAATTACATTGATCCTACTGATCCATTAGCATGGGAGATCTTTATATCTTCTGTTATCTTCTTCAGTTTCTGTCTTCAACGTCTTTAAGTTTTATTATTATTATTATTATTATTATTATTATTATTATTATTATTATTATTATTATTATACAAAGCTCTTGCTTTGGTCCAAGTATGTGGCCAGTTTTGGGGAAAGTTTCATGAGCTGCTGATTAAAATGTATACTTTTTCTTATTTCTTAATACTTCTCTTATACGTTACATTCTGACCAGTTTCCCCTCTCTCCTCTCCCCCTAGTCCCCACACCCCACACCTCTCTTTGCCCCCAGATCAGAAAAGGGCAGGCCTCCAGGGATATCAACCAAACATGGAATATCAAGTTACAAGAAGACTAGGTCTATCTCTTCATATTCAGGCTGGATGGGGCCAGCCAGTAGAAGTAAAAGGGACCCCAAAGAAGGCAAAAGAGCCAGAGACAGCTCCCACTGTTAGAAGTCCCATAAGAAAACTGAGCTGCACAACAATAACATATATGCAGAGGACCCAGCACAGACTCATATGGCTTCCCTGATTGTCACTCAATCTCTGTGAGCCCCTATGAGCCTTGGTCATTTGATTCTGTGGTCCATATTCTTGTGGTATCTTTGACACCTTTGGATTCTACAATCCTCCTACCCCCTCTACTGGGGAAGATTCCCTCTGCTACATTTGTAGACCAGAGCCTAGCATAATCATCACTGGAGAAAGTACATTCTTTTATATTTGGGTGAAGTGGTCTGCAAGAATCTGCTGGATCCATTTGGTTTATAGTGTGGTTTAGTTTGAGTCTCTCTCCCCCCCCACCCCCCACCTTCTCTCTTTCTAGATCTCTGTCTGTATGACCTGTTTATTGGCCAGAATGGAACATTGGAGTCTTCAGCATGTGTCTTGGTCAGTGTTTCTATTGCTATGATGAAACACCACTACTAAAGCAACTTGAGGAGGAAGGGGTTGAACTTGGGTCACACTTACACGATATTGTTCATCATCAAAGGAAATCAGGTTAGGAATTCAAACAGGGCAGGGACCTGGAGGCAGGCGCTGATGCAGAGGCCATGGAGGGGTGCTGCTTACTGGCTTGCACAGTCTTCTTTTCTTTTCTTTTCTTTTCTTTTCTTTTCTTTTCTTTTCTTTTCTTTTCTTTTCTTTTCTTTTCTTTTTTTAAATTTAATTTAATTTTTTAAAACTATTAATATTTTTCTTTTTTTGTATTTTTAAAGATTTATTTATTTTATGTATATGAGTACGCTGTCTTCATGCACACCAGAAGAAGGCATCAGATCCCATTAAAGATGGTTGTGAGTCAACATGTGGTTGCTGGGAATTGAACTCAGGACTTCTGGAAGAGCAGTCAGTGTTCTTAACCGTTGAGCCATCTCTCCAGTCTTTTTTTTTTTTTTTTAATTTAAAAGTTTTAATTTTTTCTTCTCTCATAAAATACATCTTGATTGCAGTCTCCCCTCCCTCCACTCCTCCCAGCCATCCCCCCAACACTTTTCCTACCCCGCAATTCACACTGTTTCTCTGTTTCCCTTCAGAAAAGGGCAGGCCTCCCAGGGATATCAACCAAACACAGCATAACAAGTTCAGTAAGACTAGACACAAACCATCACATCAAGGCTGGACAAGGCAACCTAGCAGGAGAAACAGGCAAGAGTCAGAGACACCTCCACTCCAACTAGGAGTTCCATAAACACCCAAAGCTGAACAACCACAGCATGTGTGCAGAGGACTCCAAGCCATCCCATGCATGTTTAGTGATTGCTGCTTCAGTCTCTGTGAGCCTCTGTGGCCCTTGCTTAGTTGATTCTGTGGGCGCTGTTCTGGTATTCTCAACATCTCTGGCTCCTACAATCCCTCCTCCCTGCTCTTTAGCCTGCTTTCATAAAGAACCCAGGACCAAAAGCCAGGGATGGTGCCACCCCCAGTGGGCTGGGCCCTTGCCCAACAATCTCGAATTAAGGAAATGCTGTATGGGCTTGCTTGTAGCCTGATCTTATGAGGCATTTTTTAAATTGAGGTTCCCTCCTCTCAGATGTCTTTTAGTTTCTGTCAAATTGCCATGAGACTATGCAACACAGTGTGTGAGGGGCAATGTGTCATTTAAGCTGCAGTAGTGTTTCTTTCATGAACTTGGGTGTCCCTGTATTTGGTGTCTAATTGCTTAGAATTGCAATATCTTGTTGGTGAATTTTTGTTTTAATGAATATGCACTATCTTTCCCTATCTCTTCTGATTAGCTTTGCTTTGAAGTCCTTTGTCAGATATTAAAATACCAGTTTGTTTCTTGGGTCTATTTGCTTGGAATATTTTTTCAATCCTTTTGCCTTGGGGCAATATTTATTCTTGATGTTAAGCTACAAGAGGAAGTATCTTATCTTTTAATACAATCTGTTTTCCTGTGTCTTTTTATTGGGGAATTGAAACCATTGATGTTGAGAGTTATCAATGAGCAGTGTTTGTTGATTCTTGTTATTGTTAGATGTGGGGTTCCCTACCTCCTTTTGATTGGCTGGTTTGTTGCTATTGATTGTGTTTTCTTGGGTGTGGTTAACTTTTTCAGATGCAAGTTTTCCTTTTAGTGCCTTCTATAGAGCTGGATTCGTAGACAGATATTGCCTAAATTTGGTTTTATTGTGGAATACTTTTTTTCTCCATCAATTATGATTGAAAGTTTTGTTGGGTGTAGTGGTCTGGGCTGCCATCATGGTCTCTTAGAATTTGTATGACTTCTGTTCAGGCCTTCATGGCTTTTAGAGAGTCTCCA
The DNA here is from genome assembly GCF_900095145.1 of Mus pahari. Lineage (NCBI taxonomy): Eukaryota > Metazoa > Chordata > Mammalia > Rodentia > Muridae > Mus > Mus pahari. Next base: position 87,470,130 of record NC_034593.1, read on the forward strand.
TTGGGGAGTCTGGTGTTGCTCCACTGTCTTTGTCTTCATAAGTTACTTGGCCTTTTCCCCTTGCAGTTTGTAATTTTGTTGTTGTTGTTGTGCTTTGATTTATTGTTGTTGTGTGTTGTTGTTGTGCTTTGATTACTTTGTGTCATGGAGCCTTTCTTTTCTGGTTCAGTTTATTTACGTTCTATAAGTTTCTTGTATCATCATAGGTTCCTCCTTCTTTAGGTTAGAGGGTTTTTCTTCTATGATTTTGCTGAAAGTACTTCTTGTGCCTTTAGCCTAGATTTCTTCTTCCTCTGTTCCTATTTGTATTAGTCATGGTTTTTGTAGAGGAACACAACTGATAAGATGTGGTTCTGTGCTGGTCTCTAGGCGTTTGGAATGATTGTGATTCTAGGTCTCTTGTGAAATCTGGTCTTTGTTGGTTGTGTGCTCTGCTCCTTGGTTTCTATTGTCCTTTCTGGATCTTAGGAATGTGTGAGGTCTGTGGGTGGCATGGACTCAAAAGCACTGAGGGTCCCAGGTAGAATGTTCTCCTAGGTACTGGGGACAGGGACCTGCGGTACTGGGGACAGGGATGGGTGGTACTGGGGACAGGGACCGGCGGTACTGGGGACAGGGACGGGTTGCCGCAGGGCTGGGGATGAAGCTGTGGAGTTTGCAGTGGAGTACAGGAAGGAGAATACAGACCATCTATCTGATTCTCAGAAGGTTCCCTGGCAGACAGTCCCTCTGGGTACTGGCAGCTGACACCCTGCAGCTGCATCTTTGTCTATCCTTATGTATAGAAGTAGAAGAAATCTATACTTTTGTCATTTATAGTGGCATATGTATCTCTAACATAGGTATAGTATGCATTTTATTTGTTGATTTGCATGATGTAGATAATAAAATGCGCTCATAAGTGTGCAGTTCAACAAATGTTAACAGAGTTAAAGGTGACTACCGCCCATCAAGGTGACAGTTTCTGTGACTCAGAATCTCCTTCCTCGTCTCTTCAGGTTAAGCTTCATTGTCCACAACTCTAGGAAGCTGCTTCCTTATTCTAGCCACTGTAGCCCAGCCTGTGACATAGCCCAGAACCTGTGACATAGCTCAGAACCTGTGACACAGCCCAGAACCTGTGACATAGCCCAGAACCTGTGACATAGCCCAGAACCTGTGACATAGCCCAGAACCTGTGACATAGCCCAGAACCTGTGACATNAGCCCAGAACCTGTGACATAGCCCAGAACCTGTGACATAGCCCAGAACCTGTGACATAGCCCAGAACCTGTGACATAGCCCAGAACCTGTGACATAGCCTAGAACAGATGTAGTCTTTTGTTTCTGGCCCTATTTTGCCCAACACAAAGAAGCTAATACAGATTTTTGTTTGTTTCTTAAAAGTGTAATTTTTTTTTTCTTCAAAAATCAGTGCTGGAACAGGACAGAAAGAACCCCCAAGTCTGACTTGGCACAGTGTGTTGAAGACTCAGTGCAAACTGTGTGTTTACTCACTTTTATTTTTAGTTTATGAATAATTTATTTATACAGTAATATACTTCTATATAATAATGGGCACTTAACAAAAGCATTTAACATATATGTGCATGTTATATTGACTTGTTTTTTTTCCAAAGATGAAAAATGCCATAAGGGAAATAAAATTTTCCTTGTAGGAATCTAACAGCAAATTTAAACTTACAGAATAAAAGATCAATGCATTCAAAGCTAGAGTAAAGTAACAGAAACTATTTAAATTATAGCACAGAGATTAGACTGGGGAGAAATCAAAATTTGAATAATTTGTGTTTATCGCCCTGAGTGATTAATGTCACAGATAACTAGAAGTTTAGGAGAGGGGAGGGATAACATGGTTAGGGTTTCACATGTTATGAAGTTATAAGCTTGCAGCACAGTACGACGAGGCAGTGTATTACATTGCTAGCAGCATCGCTGAGCGTAAATTAGTCACTTTCATTTTTTGGAAAAATTAAAATTAAAAATAAAATCTATCTTACAAAACTAGTAGCCATAGTAAAGGGTATTCTATTTGTGTACCCACGTAAGGCAGTTGAGCAAGGATTTAAAGCCCCGAGGAAGCTGTTTACGCCATAACCAGTACACTTATTTTCCAAGGGAAAAAAAAGTGAACACATTTGTACTGAAATCATCACGTAGATGTTTCCTAAAGTATGTTATTAGCTTCTCAGAGACAGGTCTTCCCATGAATCCGTAATTAATAGCTCTTTAGAAACTGTCGTTATTGATCTGGAGAGATAGTGCAGCAGTTATCCATGTTACTTCTTTTTCAGAGGACCTGGGGTTCTGTTACCAAAACCCATGGGAAACCCCACAAATGTCTGTAACTCCAGTTTCAGGGGATCCTAGACCCTCTTCTGACCTCTGTGGGAATGAGGCATGTAGTGCATATATATACACGCAGGCAAAACACTCCCACATGTAAAATTAAAAAAATACATATACAAATTTTATTAGTCTCCTTTTGCACTCTTCCCCCATCTTCCATTTTTAACTCTCTATAATATTGATAGTTATTTTTCTAAAATCTAGAACACTTATAGATATAAACCGATAAATCTATTGACCTTTTATCCTCCTGCTCTTCCCTTCTGTAATGTTCTGTCCCTTCTGTAATGTTCCCTAAGCCTTGGGGTGGGCAGTATAGATGCCCCATTTAGGGCCAAATGTTCCACTCTTATTTGTTCTTAGAACTTTGACACAACACTTTTTTTTTTTTAAGGGACAGAGAGGCTAAGAGAGTGAGAGAGAGATGAAAGGCAAATATTCCCCCCCTTTTGAAGAGTTACTGATTTAGTTTATGAATGTGAGTACACTGTAGCTGTCTTCAGACACACCAGAAGAGGGCATCGGATTCCATTACAGATGGTTGTGAGCCACCGTGTGGTTGCTGGGAATTGAACTCAGGACCTCTGGAAGAGCAGTTGGTGCTCTTAACCGCTGAGCCATCTCTCCAGCCCCTGACACAACACTTCTAACTACTACTTTTGTGACCAAAGCTGACAGCAGCACTAGCCTATGTACGCAAATGAAAATATTTAGATGTTAAGTATTTAGAAAGTAGTTCAATGGGCACACGGAATCCATCCAGCAATACAACAGTAATTTTCCTATGGGGATTGATGTTTTCTCAGCCTTGGGCCTTTGGCCAGGTTTACAGCACCAGAGGTTAATTCACCTTTGTGGATTGGGTCTCATATTCAATCTGGAAGTGGTTGGGCACACACATAGCGCCCATGCCACTATTGCCCTAGTGGGTACCCCTTACCTGGCATGTTAGTAGCATTCAGGGTTCACATCTAAGTAAGACTGTTGATAGCAATTCACCCCCAGCAGCCTGTATAGCACCTTGAAGCACTATGGAAGCTGGTCACCAGAAGCTTTTAGCTCAGTTCCAGTTCGGCTTTTTTTTCTCGACCCAGCCAGACCATGTGATATCTTAAGCAGTGGGGCATTACAACCTAGTTCTAGTAGGCAAACAAGGATGGTGGCAACAACCTGTATGGTTTGGCATTTTTGCTATTTATTTGAAAGGCATTTAGGTTTTTCCCTTGGTTTTTAACTTAGTAGCTGTAGGCCAATTTAATCCTTTTAAGGGCTATTCTCAGAAGGATATGAAGGAGTCTTTATGCTATGGCTCATTAAGTTGTCTTTCTAAGGCATTTATTTCAGACAGGGTCTCACTCTGTCTAACCTCTAACTCATAGATCCTTTTTTCCCTCTGTCTCCTGGGTGCTGGGATTAAAGCTGTGCACCTACAAGTGTACACGACTACACTTGTCTTAAATATATGGTTATTCTTATATCTCCTTTGTCTGGTATATTGAGTATTGTCTCTACCATACAGAGGGTAGAAACAGGAATGATTGCTGGCTCTTGGGCTAACCTGGGCTAACCTGGTGTGTTAGTCAGACTTTCTTTCTTTCTTATCGCTGTTAACGGATACCCAGGAGAAACAACTTAGTTTCTGAATTTTTCTGATCATCATCCTTAGCTCCACTGATTCTAGGTCAGCAGTGAGATAGACCATCAAACCAGCAATAGAATGTGACAGAGGTCATACCCAAGACAAGAGACTTCTCAATGACGTGACCTCAGTGACACACCTCTAGTTAGTTCCCATCTCCCAAAGCTTCCAGAATCTCCCAAACCAGAGCTGCCAGCTAGGGACCAGCCCTTCAGTGCAATGAGTCTTTTGGGGGCGGCACTTGGTATTCAAGCCATAACATTTGTCTTACAGATCTTTGCATCTGTGTGGTAGCTGCTCTTTCCAGAGGTTATTCTTGCCTTATTTCCTGGGATTTCATCCTGTGCACACATATCTTGGTATTTAGTCAAAGACTCAAGGGAATGCTTACATAAATTTCGGGAACTTTTCTCTGCACGGCTCCCTCCTTTCAGTAGTCCATTTTCTTGACCCCCCCTGTACTTTTGTGTCTCTTCAGATGAATGAGATTGCCAGGCTGTGGTTGGAGTCTATCTCCCTTTGACACACATGGGAAATTACCTCGCAGTAGGAAGCCTTGAATGATAAGGTCTTTATTATGGCTTTTCTTTTCTCAGCCATCAGGGTTCTGTGCTGTCCAGTGTCTGAAATGCTATTTCCTGTGTTTTCACAGATTTTAAAAAGTCATTTATGATTTCAGGCTCTCTTACTCTTCATGGTTATAAGAAGAATTCTAGGAATGTACATTTTGTTCTAGAGTGGAGTTATTACTCTATGCAGTGTTTTATTGGGGGGGGAGGAGAATGATTTCTTTTTTATTGATTGTTTCTTTTGAAACATTTAAAAATTGTATTTATGCGTGTGTGCCTGTATGTGAGAGCAAATGTGAATGTGTATGTGCAAGAGTGTGCTTCTGTGCAAGTGTGGAGAAGAAGAGGGTGTCTTGAGCCCTTGCAGTTGAATGACACGTATCTGCAGGGTGCCCAGTTTGTTCTATGGATGCCAGGATCAGAGCTCTGACTGCACAATCACACTGCAAGTGTTTCTAACTGCGGAGCCAGTTTTCCAACTCAATGCATTTTTTAAAGGTTTGCTTATTTTAATTTTTAAAAAGTTTGAGTGCTATGTAGCAATTATACATTTTATGGGGAACAGTGTTAGTAATTCAGACCACGCCTGTAATAGGTAAATGCCCAAATGGAGGTAAATGGCATTTTCATTTTCTTCACATTTCTGATATTTGCACTTTGCAATCACCCTCCTTCCGGATTTTCATAAAATGTGTGACACATTGTTATACACTAGTCACCTCTGGGGTGCTGAATTTCAGAACTCACTACTTTAATCTAAATGTGTTTTGGTGGTACCTGTTTTTCAACTTCCCTCCCTTTCCAGCTGCTAGTAGTCACTAAGCCACATTCAGATCCAAGGTAACTTTAGTAATGAAAACCGTGTGCACTTACTTGTCTTTTGTATATGTGTTCCTTTACTTAACATGGAGTTCTCCAGTTCCATTCATAACTGTGCTCTTGACTGCATGCCAGAACGAGATGGTAGAGCCTTCTGTTGACGGCACTGCGTGCTTTGGTTCAGAACACGAAGAAATCAAGCTGGGATGGATCTGTAAGTGTTTCCTCCCTGCTGCCTAGTTCTCATAGTACTGGAATGTGCTATGCAGGCTGCTGGGGAAGAACTGTCACTCAGAGTCCTACTTGGCTGTGGACCCTGCAGCCTGCTATGCTATCAACATGTCACACGAGATGTACCGGCTGGTGCAATAGCTTTGTGAACCGTTTTGGGTACAACCAGCAACTTTCTGATTAGATTTAAGGTCTGCTCCATGGGAGGGAATTCACATCTGGTCCTGTGAACTCAGATAAATCCCTGTGGTGTGGAAAGCCACGGGCCCCAGCGGGGAAGCACCTGTTACTGTTTTGTTAAGTGGATGATGTGATAACACCTGTCAAATTGCCTTCTAAACCTTTATGCTTACACCCATAGAGTACAGATGCTGGCCTTGGTTGTGGAGGAACACTTGACAATGGGTGGCGGAGAGACTCATAACTGGCTAAACTACTGAAAACAAATGATACAGCTGCCAGGCTGCACAACAGTAAGAGAAAGGTAATGGATACATCACCTCTTCTAAGGCTCAGGGAAGGGCAGAAAGAGTGCAAGAGATGGAGGAATAGGGTTGTGTTATATGTTGTCCTCTAGATATAATATGATGTTATCTTGGCATACAGATAAACTTGGGCCAGTAGCCATGGAAACTAGAATAGAGCAATAATATATTAGGAGCCAGGGCAATAGTGATGGAGCTCTTGACATTCCCTAGTAGATTGAGGAGAGGAGGGTCATGAGACCCTCACCTGGGATCAAGCTCTTGCTCCCCTGAAGGTAGCCGAACTGCGCCACACCTAAAAGATGGCGCTGACTTCTTGTGTATGAGTCAGCAAGGCGAGGCTGTTTACCACCCGAAAGGTACCAGTGTGCATGTACTAACTATGTCACAGCCCACTCTCAGGGCATGCAAATTGAGCACCAAAGCTGAAGCTAATCAGGTACTGACACGAGCTCCCTAAGCGTATATAAGCAGCACCTTTTCCTCCTTTGGGGTCCTCTCCATCATGTTAAGAAAGCTGTACAATAAACGCTTTCCTGCAGAAGAATCCTGTTGTCGGGGCGCCGTTCTTGCTGGCGAGGTGGTGCGCCCGACACTCCCCCAACCACAAGTGATCTCAGGAGATTCTAGGGTATATAGGAAGCAGAAGGTTAATTGAAAGAGGGACTTCATGATGCAGCTTCCATGAGAACAACATGATGGTGGTGGAAATTTGCAGACAGCATCTGTTTGAGGGTGACCCATGTTCTGTAAGAAAGCCCAGCAAACTTACTGGCTAGAGTTGGATGATGATGAAATTGTACCTGGGTCTGTTAATGGTGTCTATTCCTGGATGAGTACACATTTGCTCACATCACTTTGGGCAAAGCTAATAAAACAGCTAAGCCAAGGGTTCCAGGCACTCTTCCTGATGTTCGCTTAGAGCCAGGAAGTGCCAGGAAGTCCCAGCCAGCAAACTACTTTAAACATGCAAGCCCCAGTACAGTGTGTCTGCTCTAAAGCGTCTGCAGTGCAAACTTACGGCTTCTTTGGAAAGTACTGTTGGATGGTGTTGCACATGAAGGAGTGTTTTCCTGAAGCAGACACAGGTGAAAGGATTTTTTTGCTAAAGCAAGCAAGTGAAAGGACAGACGTGATGGATTCTTCATTAATGACATGCATGTATTGGTTAGCCTTATGTTGTGTAGCTGGGCTCCATTTGCATTACTCTATAGAGAGAAATGCACCAAAAAACTTCTGGTCCTGTTCTGGTGGCTTCTTGCTGCTTCTGTGGATTTGGGTTGACTGGAAGAGTGATGTCAGCTGATACAAACTCTCATGGATGTTTGCTAAGACAGACTCACATGTTGAGGCAAGACACACAGTGGGGCAAGACCCATGGAGGTCATGTGATGTTTGGAGGGAATATAAATAGGACTCAATGGACAGTGCATAACTAGATTTGCAATGCTGCTTGGTTTTGTATCCTTGCTTCATTGAGAGAGGCATAGCAGAGAACTTCTTCTGGCTTCCCTGTTGGCCCTGGTCACTCCTACTGACTTGTGCCAGTTCAGCTGAGGCCTGGCTATATCTGCTAGGTCATGCCACCACTGCTGAACTGGACTGCTGGTATATTCATGAAGTATTTGTGAGTAGATTGAGCTGCCACTGTTGAATACTGTGAACTGAACTGCTGATTTCCTGACAAAGCAGACTGGATTTGCCGCAAAGAACAAATTTGAAACAGGTGAACTTCCCCCATATCCTAAAAAGCAATCTATAGATTCAATTCAATCCTATGACTGATTTAATAATATTAACTCTTCCAATCCATGGGCCTGGGAGGTCTTTCTGACTTCTGATGTCTTCCCCAACTTCTTTCTTCAGTGTTTGAAGAAACTTCTTTCCCACTACCTCTGGTGGGTGGGGGGCTAGGCGGGAGGTTAAATCTTTTAAGAACCCTTTTAAAAGTAGGGTTTGAAAAACTTTAAGCTAAAAGTGTCAATTCCATATTAATGCCTCATAAAGAGAACAACTTTATGTTAGATCAAATTCTAACAGTTATAGGTGGGTTCAAAGAATTCAACGAGGAAGCAAATAAACTCCTGAACAAATTCGAAGGGACGACAAACACCTAACTGAATAAGAAAGTCAATTCAGGATATGAAAACTTACACGGATAAAAAGATATAAATAATGAAGAAAACCAAACAAATGGTGTTGGAAATTAAAAATTCAGTAAGTCAACTAAGAAGTCCAGGGAGAGCCTCACCAACAGAATGTGCCAGGTGGGATAAAGCAGGAGGAATCAGATCATTTTAGTCAGAATCAACGATGATGAATTAAACATTTTAAAATGACATTGATTTATTAGTACATGAATGTATCATAGCATGAGTGCTGTGGCGTGAGTGTGGTGGTCTGAAGACAGATGACAGGAGTCACTTCTTCATGTGGCCCCTAACTCAGATTCTTAGGCTTGGTGGCAAGTGCCTTTATTCACTAAGACATCTTACTGTCCCAAACCTGAATAAAATGCATTAATTTTATCTTAGGAAACAAATCTGTGTTAGTTAGGGTTTTATGTCTGTGAAGAGACACCATGATCAAGGCAACTCTTACAAAGGCAAACATTTAATTGAGGCTGGCTTACAGTTTCAGAGGTTCAGTCATCATGGTCCCTGGGAAGCATGGTAGCCTATAGGCAGAGATAGTGCTGGAGGAGCAGAGAGCTCTGCATCTTGATTCAAAGGCAGCAGGGAGGAGACTGGAATTCCACACCGAGTGGAACTTGAGCATAGGAGATTTCAAAGCCCACCTGCACAGTTACACACTTCCTCCAAGGCCACACCTACTCCAACAAGGCCACACCTCCTAACAGTGCCATTCCACATGGCCAAGCATCCAAACACACGAGTCTGTGGGGGCCATTCCTAGTCAAACCACCACAGACATTAATGTATAAATGTGACAAAAGGAGTCAGATGGATGAGCCAGGGGCTCTCTTTTCTATTTGAACTACCATAAAATCTGAGGATTATCAACCAGGAAAGGGATAGAAATATTTTCAGCCAAAGGCATTGAAAATATTTTCAATATAACCATAGGAGAAAATTTTCAAACTCTAGCAAATGAGCGGTTCAGCCACGAACAATATACACACAGAACACCAAATAAACAGCAACAGTAAAGAAATTAGCCACATCATATTATAGTCAAAACATTAACTACATAGAACAGAAAGTGTATTGAAAGCTGCAAGAGGAAAGGGCCAAGTCACAGGTGTTGTGTGACTCAGCTAAGTGACAGTATCTAAAATTGACATATAAACATCAGTAACCTTCCAAATGACAAACAAATTACCAATGACAAACTGAGAAAGAAATCAGGGCAGCAGTCTCATTCACAGTAGTTCCCCAAATGATGGTAAATATATCTAACTAAGGAAAACTTTCTAACCCTGAAGAAAGAAGTTGGGGGAAGATATTAGAAGTCAGAAAGACCTCCCAGACTCACGGATTGGAAGAGTTAACATTATTAAAGCAGCTGTAGGATTGCATTGAATCTATAGATTGCTTCTTGTAGGATGGGAACTTGTTGGGAAAAAAAAAACTGGGTTCTGTGGGAGTGGAAAGGGGATAAGAGAGAGTGGTGGGGTGAATGTGATCAGAGTATATTCTATACCTACGTGAAGCTGTCATAGAACACATGAGTTCTGTTTTGATTACTGCTGTTCATGGTGCCCATAAGAAGGTCTTAGCAATTTTACCACCATGCTTTCCTTGAGGACTTTCATAATTTCATTTCATTTCAGTCTTACACTTGGGATTTTGATCCTTTTTTAGCTGCCTAGGTAAGAGACAAGGGTCAAGTTTCCGTCTTGTGCTTATGCCCAGTTTGTTATCAGAGAGATTGTTTTTCCCAGTGTGTGTTTGGCACTCTTGTCAAGAATCATCGTCTGTAGACCCCTGGGTTTATTGCTTGCACCTCCACTCTCTTCCATCAGCCTACGTGCCTGGTTCTACGCAGTGTAATCTGTATCACATCTTTAAATTAGGCACTATGATGCATCTAGCTTTGTTCTGCTTGCTAAGATGTCTTTGACCATCAGGGATCTTCTGTGCTTTACAGTCTTGAGACTTGTCCCCAAGAAGTCATTACTATTGTGATGGAGATTAAATTGAATCTCTAATCCACATTAAGTAGTAGAGGTCCAATCCATGAAGGTATGACATTCTTTTCCAGTTTTTTTGTGTCTTTTAAATTTTTTTTTAAAATTTGTATTTTGTAATTTCATCTTAAGATTTTTTTACTACCTTAACTTCATTCTTGTGTGTTTTATCTTATTTTGTAGCTGTTGTGAATGGAATTAACTCATCCTTTTCCAGTGCTGTGGATAATGATATTCTCATGATGCCTGCACAGCCAGAGTCAGCATCTTTCTGAAGACAGCACTACATGCTTCTCTCCAGGGTCCAGGCTGCTTTGTGACCAGAATCTTGTGATATAATCCCACCAGCCACAAGTCCATGTGGGGTGCTCACTGTACATTCTAGTAATGCCTCATTTTTCCTTCTTTTTTTAAAAAAATATTTTATTAGATATTTTCTTCATTTACATTTCAAATGCTATCCTGATGTCTCGTATACCCTCCCCCTGCCCTGCTCCCCTACCCACTCACTCCCACTTCTTGGCCCTGGCGTTCCCCTGTATGGGGCATATAAAGTTTGCAAGACCAAGGGATTTTTTTCCTCCTTCTTTTAAGAATACAATATTCTTTGAGATGAACAATCAAACACAAATCATAAGTGAATATACACCAATATTTGTTTTTCTGGGTCTGGAGGCAGAAGCATGTTCCAGGAACAAGTTCCAGGAAAGTCAGGGCTAGATATGCAGAGAAACTCTGTCTTGAAAAACCCAAAACAAATGAACAAACAAACAACAATAAAACAAACAAACATAAAAAACAAGCAAAAAAACCTAATATCATAGCACAAACATTTCCCTACAGATTTCCACATATTTGAATATACAATTTATAAATATGAGGAAAATACATACAAAATGTTTCATTAACCTCATATTGTTGGAAAATTAGAGAAAATACTGCTTATGTATTTTTCTTTTATAGAAGTACTGTGATGAGCATCTTTGATATAATTATATGCAATCATCTGGTAATTTCTATGAGATAAATGCTCAGGTTCCATATGATTAACAAATTACTTCAGAATAATTTTTTATGAAAGTATTTTTTTCAAATATTTTTATGGCCTTTGGCTTCCTAAATAAAATTATTTCTCTTTTCATAATAAGTTTTAAAAATTTTAGTCAACCAACTACTTTAGGTCAACTCCTTTTGATATATTTCTTTATTGACCTAGCTCATTAATTCATATATCTTATGTCTTAAGGAAGTCATCAAAGTGGCCACAGATAAATCCTAAATCTGTTTCTTTTAATTCAGAACCAAGTGGGGCTGCTTCAGTGGACTGCAGAGGAGGAGTGGGTTTTGGTGCCAGGTGGAGTTGAACCTGGTTTAGCCAATCTAAGACCCTGGACGTGTGCTCCATTCTGAGTTAATTCACACAGATGATAAAGAGCACCCCATGGCTGTTGTGGGTTTGGTCTAATGCTATTTATGTTAACTTGGCCCCCCAAATTACAGGGAATCCGCACATCTGCATGCAAGATGCTGAGAGATCCTGCTCCCAGTTGGTTTTGATTGGTAAATAAAGCTGCTAGTAAATAAATGGCTGGGCAGAGAGAAAGAGGCAGGACTTTGAGGATTCGATTTGAGTAGAGATTAATTGACAACAACACATGGTAGATTATACTAGTCTGTGTAAAAATCTCATAAAACATAACACTCTCATTGAATGTGTCTTCTGAACCTTACTACATGTGTCTTCATCAGCTCTCCTGTTAGCTCCCCAGTCCCAGCCTCATTTCACCTGGACTGTGGAATGTCAACTGTCTCCCAACTCATTCTCCTCACAAACAAACAGGTGCCCACTCACTGGCAACAGCCTGCTATTTTCTTCCACTTCACTCTTGTCCCTTTGCCATGTTTCCCTACATAGTAGAAGCCAAAACTCCTGAAATTCCAACAGTGGCTTCCCATAGTAGTCTCTACCCAGGGAACCTCCAAGCTCCCGGTGATTTTGCCCGTGGCTGCTTGGTCTCACCTTGAATCACTCTATCCCCTGCTCGCTCTAATGCAATTGCATCAACGTACTTACTGTTCTCAAACACGCCAGCTAATTAACTTTTACCCAGTTGAGCTGCATAGTTTAATAAGCAGGGGGAGGACTGGATTCACCTGGGGAGATGCATAGTGTTGCCAGTGAGGCCATGTGCAGTTAGAACAAGCTTTAATTATGGCAGAGAGGGATGTGCTGACATGCTCGGTTATCCTCTAGCTATAAGAAAACCACTGTCAAAAGGATCAATGCCAGTGTGGCTGGGAAAGCAAGAAACAAATAAACCACTGGCTGGAAGCAACTGGTGAGCCTAGGCAACTCCTGACAACAGGAAGGAGATGCGTTGATACTGAAAACACTGATGTGTTCGTTACTGAGGTGGATAGCAGAATAGACCCCAAGAGATGCTGCTGTTCTAATACTTACAATGGTGTGAATTGCAAAAGGGAGTTAGGGAACAAAAGAAGGGGAGCTTCTCTTGCATTATCTGGGTCAGACCAATGTAATTGTGGAGAGATTTATAAGCAATGTGTGGGTCAGAGATTACGGGAGAAGATGGGATGATGGAATCGAGGTTGGAAGGATGGACTTCAAAGAGAAAGGAAGGGGTGATTGTGTCTAGGGACACAGGCAGTCTCTACCAAGGAAAAGCCATGAAAAGAGGCATGGCCATACAGGCTCCAGAAAGAAGGCATCTCTGAGGACTGTTAGTTCTTCACAACTGGAGAATGCATTTGTACTGTTTTAAGCCCGATATCTGTGGTAATTTGGTATAATAGCAACAGGGGTCTATCCATTCACATTATACACTATGTTCACAGTCTGGGTGGTGTACACGATCTTCCCATTGAGTTTCTTTAATTCTCTTGCATTTGATAAGAAACCAGTAATGAACTAAGCAGTGCTGCCCAAGCATTATTGAACTGTCAGACTAGGGGAACACACAATTTTTCATCAGTAAATCTCCTAAGCTACTCAAAATACCCACCCTCTTACCTCCCCTTTACCCTATTGATCCATGACTACTGTACAACTCCCCTTCCCACATTCACATCTTCCTCTTTTGTGATCCTTTGAGCTTAACTAAGGCTGTCTGTGTGACCATAGGTTTGAACCATCCATTGGAGCCTGGTGGGTATACAATTAAAGGCCCTGACTCTGTCCCAGAATCTATCAGTAGCTAATAATTCACCAGGGAGGGATCACAGGAGTCCCTTTCCCATTCAGAACTGAGTGTTGACAAGCCCTATTCTGTGCAATCCTAGTACAGGTAACCATAGCAACTGTGAGTTCATGATTACAATGACTATGTCACGCCTAGAAGATAGTATTCTGTAGTTCTTTTTCAGATCTTCTGGCTCTTATATCCTTTCTTCCCCTTATTCTGTGATGTTACAAAAACCACAAAGGAGTTGGTATAAATGTTTTGTTTAGGTAAGAACCTTCAAACATCACATTTTCTTGGTTCCTTGGGCAGCCATCAGTCTCTGCATTCACTGGCACTCAGTGCTAAGAGATGTTTTTCTGATCAAATTGAGAGTAGCATTTCTCTATAGGTATAAACATAAATATTTACAAGGCAGTTTGACAATACATCAATTTAACTAAACAACAGTAGTAAGTTAAGGCCTATGGCATCTTATGGATTTGTGACCAGGGTTATGATACAAGGCATGGATTCCTGTGGAGCAGGCATCAAAGCCAGTCAGAGGGCTGTTGGTTACCTCCATAAGGGCTGTGCCACAGTCGTATAGGTAACCTTTTCTTGCCTGGCATGTTGATATTGTATGTACATCATATGATTCACAACTCAATACAACTATTGATGCCTTTTCTCCTTTAGTAGCCTGAATAGTATCTCCTAGCACTGTCTTAGCCAAAAGCAACTTGTAGAGGAAAGGGTTTGCTTCAGATTACATTTCCTGATCACAGTTAATCATGAAGGAAAGCCAGGGAAGGAGCTCAAGGCAGACTCCCAGAGGCAGGAGCCAAAGCAGAGAGCATGGAGGATCATTGCTTACTGACTTGCAGCCCATGGCTTGTTCAGCTGGTTTCCTTATAGCTCTCAAGATCACCTGCCGAGGGTGGCCCCACCCACAGTAAGCTGGGCCCTCCCACATCAATCATCAGTCAAGAAAATGCCACATAGCCTTGTCCATAGACCAATCTGGCAGCAATATTTTCAAGTTTCCTTCTTCCCAAATGACTCTAGCATGGATCAAGTTGACATAAGTGTGTCAGCGCATCACCATGGGAGCTAACTGGCAAACAAGAAAAGTTGACACATCACTCAAAACTAAGGAAGGGTTCATAGTTTGGAGTAGTGAACCGGTTGGTTTGGCCACTGGCCCATGAAGCACAGATAGACCACAAAACCATGCTTCCATTAGTAGATATGTGTTCACGCATTTCTGATTGTGTGTTTGTAGTGATGATGTGTGTGTATGTGGGGTGTTCCTTAGCTGCTGTGTCTGAGGACACTTCTGCTTAGGTAATGGATACAGTCTGAGGTTACATGATGGGTGAAAGTACTTTGGATTATGGTCCAGTCATGAGTCATCAACAATATAAGTGAGATAGTAACATGCTCGGAAATGTTTAGAATGACTATAGCGTAGAATCTCTGTGAAATGTGGATATCCCTAAGTGGTATGTAGCTGCTGAGGGGAAAACACACTCGGGTTCTGAGTCACTAACTAAGAAACTCACCACCACTTTATTACTGACTCTAAGCGTTCTTACAAGACTAGAGGCCATTGTGTGAAACTATAGATGTCTGCGTGGTTCACATAGCTTATTCCTGAGCTATGAGATGGGGTGGTTGGCAGTTAGCTGCCTTTGGGAGCTCAGGAAACTGTGTTGCACCCTTCGTTTTGGACTACGTTTTTAGAAGCGAAGAACTAAATTCTCTAACAAGAACCTCTGAGAATATTTTCCTACATTTCTCAGATAATCAGGGGTACTTGGGATCTTCCTATAGCCCATGACTGGATATAGGAAGGCGTAGCATGGACTGTGGAAGGTTGTGGGGCATTGGGCTATACACAGACAGTCTGGTCTCCAGTTGAGCTGAGGTCAGAACCCTGGAGTGGTGATAATTTACCTACTCCAGTAGGCATTCCCTCATGTCTCCTAGACTCAAGGCTCCTCTCAAAGTTACTGCTCCCATAGCCCCCACAGGAGAAGCGTGGCTAGTAATCACATAGACAATGTCCCAAGCTTCTGACCTTCAGGCTAGACTCCTCCCAGTTACCTAGCAACAGTAAAGATAACAGTCCACCATAAGAGGGGCTGCTTGGGCCCACCTCACGCTCTTGTTCTCACTCTCTTACTCTCCCCTCCCCTCCCTCCCCTCCCCTCCCCTCCCCTCTCCCCTCCC
>NC_034593.1:87485949-87498071 GCF_900095145.1 Mus pahari
CCTCTCCTCTCCTCACACTCTCTTACTCCCTCTTACTCTCTCTCTCTTACTCTCTAGCCTTTCTTCTCTCGCTCTCCTTTTCCCCCTTCTCTCCTCTTGGCCATGGCTGGTCTATCTCTTTTTTCACCTCTCTTTCCCCCTGCCTTTCTACAATAAAGCTCTAAAACCATAGACTGTCTCTGTTCCTCAAGGCCCGCTGCACATGGATGATGGGGTAGGCTTTCCTCTAATGAGCCGTTTCTAATCTCCCGATGGAAGGCCTTCCTGTGCTCAGGTCAAGGCCTGGACTAAGGACTCTCGCCTGTGTGGGAACCTCTTTCCCTCAGCCCTCTCTCCCATAACCCTGGGGCCAAGGGTGTCACCCCGGGGGCTCCCTTGTTGGGGGCTGCCCCTTGTCCACCCCCCGTCGAGTGGGGTCAGTGGCTTAGATGCCCACCTGGGGCCGAGTGGAAAGCGTCTGCCTGCCCAGAGCACAGGAGGAACTCTGGCCGGACATGGGCAATTTTCCCTCCCCTTCTTTCCCCTATACCCTTTAGTTCCCAACAGAAGGTGACCTTCAAAGGAACCAAATATTAAGTCCTGAGTGAAGGGATAGCCACTAGATAAGGACATCTGGGAGCTATACTCTGAGGCTGACCAGATCTCAGGGTCACAGTCTGCTTTGATGGAGTACAAGAGTTAATAAAGTAGCCTGCTTACATGCACAACATTTTACATGTAATTTTAAGAGTTAATGACATGACTATAAAGCCTATCAACTTTCATAACACTCAGTGCATCCTAAGGTAAAAGAACTCCTTATTTAAACTTAGGGTGTGGGAGGACGTATTACTGTAATGGACAGGAATGACCCACTGTGTCGAGATAGAGACTTGGGACCTGAGAGAGTCTGTGCAGAAACTTTTCTCAGTATGGGATTCATTTTTAGAGTAACCTGGGGTCCACATGTGAGTTGAGACAATTTGGATAGTCAGTTAATAAGGAGATGTCATGACGTGATGCACGAAGTCACTGAGAAGGAACAGGCATTAGAAAAAAAGATAATGAACTACTTTGGGAACTTGCAGGGCCTGTGAGAAGTCCATAAGCAAGTGTTCAGCTAGTACTAAAATTATAGTGCTGTGTCATGGATGGCAGCGGAGTGTTCCCCACAGCCACGTTCCTGTGTTGCAGGCTTGGTCCTCCCTGGGGTCAGGTTTTCTCAGGAGCTGGAAACTTTAGAAGGTGATGTACCAGGGGGAAAGTAGGTCTTTTACAGGCATGTCCCTGTCCCTGCCCACTTCCTTTTGCTCCTTGCTTCTTGACCAGCATGAAATGAACAACTTTATTCCATCACACCTCCCTGCCCTGATGCTCTGCTTCACTGTGGTCCCGAAACAAAATCCAGATGACCACAGGCCGGAAACCCTATGACTGTGAGCCAAAATCAATCTCATTATAATTACTTTTCTTAGGTATTTGTCAAGCTAATGACCAGTCTGATGAGCATAGATTGCTATTTAGAAGAAGGGATGAAGCCAGTTGTGGGGGGCTTGTGCCTTTAATTCCAACACTTGGAGACAGGCAGGTGGATCTCTGTAAGTTTGAGACCAGCCTGGTCTACAGAGTGAGTTCCAGGACGGCTAGAGCTACACAGAGAAACACTATCTTGAAAAACAAGAGGAGGAGGAGGAGGAGGAGGAGGAGGAAGCTGACAACTACCCCCTTCCCACCCCGTGTGGTGCACTGAACCTTGGACCTTTGCATACCAGGGAAATATTCTACCACCCAAGCACATCCCTGTCTCTAGTTTTACCTTCTAATGCCAGTTAGGGTCTCACTGAGTTGCTTAGGATGGATTTGAACCACTCTGTAGCCCCAAATTTGTGAACTTCCTGCCTAAGCAGTGAGCCCGAATCCGCAGGCTCTGCTTTCTCACAGCTTCGAAAGGCAGAGAAGCTTGGATGAGCATCACTGCAAAGCGCCCAGATACTCACTTCAGTCTCTAGAGTAGGCTATAAGCTTTGAAATTCCCAAGGCTTAGAAATTGATTTTCAGTTAGTCCACATCTAAATTCAGTTAGGAATCTGTGTGCCCTAGGGATTCTGTGTGCAACCAGGTGCTGAGTTCTTGCCGACTTTACCATCTCTGTTGGTATTTCAGAAACTGACATATTATTTTATCTTACAATATAGAACATATACATCCTAGTTTGATCTGGGCATACTTACATAAAGAAAAAAAGGTACAGCTCATGTAAGGATACTTTCATAGGGGTTACTCTGAGATATATACCTAATTCTTGAATAACAAATTATAAAATAGTCACAGATATCCAGGTGCCAAAGTCAATTGTATTTTGGAACTCATCTATTTTAAATGCCTTGATATAGGATCTGTATTTTTTTAAGGTTTAGCCTAAAAATAATAGTAGATTCAGTCAAAATGGTAGTAAAGCTTTATTTATGTAGCATTTATAAGTCTAAATATCCTCTTTGTATTAATTCGGTCAATCTTTACAACAACCTCATGAAGCAGATACTATCATGACCCCTATTTTATGTATGAGAGATGCGAGACATAGACAGTGAATAGGGATTTACTAAGTGTCAGAGCTGAGATGGAAGTCTAGCTCTTCAGACCCCAGTGTCTCTCTTTTAACATGACTTGCTATCTCTACAGAGTTCACTGCAGACTAGCCAATCCACAGACAAAGACAATCTAAATGGCTCATTAAAAAAAAACCTACATTCTGGAGCCAATCAGGATTCCCCAAATTCTGCTGAGTGTGATCACATATTAGGCAATAAAAATAACAGGAAGCACTGGTGAGGTACCAGGATTTGTCCGAATTGCTTCCTATTTATTAGTGATTTACTCCTTTCAACGACAGCTATGTAAAGGCATGTGCTACCAAGTGCGATGACCTGAGTTTAATATCCAGGATGGGTATGGAGGTGGAAGGATAGAAACACACCTGGAGCTTGACCTCTGACCTCCACATGCACGCCTATTCACGTGCACATAAGATACATTTATAAATACAAAAGGAATACAATTTAACCCTTCATTGACTCTGTCATGTTATTACTGTCTTCCTTTTAGAGATGGGGAACAGGAGGTATATTGTATAAGACTTTATAATATCTGACTATTAAATGTTTTTATAACACCTTGAAACAATGAAAATTAACATGGGAAGGAAGTCACACATCTTACTCTTTATTCTAAGCATTAAGATACATAATTATTAAGAATAGGAAAACATAGTTTTCCATTAAAAATTCTAAACCTTAGAGTCTCAATACTCTTAATGTCCTTATTATTCAATCAAAACTTGATATTAAAATTAGATGATTATTAAAGCTGAATCTATTCACCTAATACTAATTTATTTGTGTTTGAAGTTAGCATACTAAGTAGTCGGGTTCATTGTGGTGTCTCACACAGACTGTGTTGATTGCTCCCTGACTCCCAGTCCCTCTGCCTGCACTGCCCTCTTCCTAGTGCCCTGCTCCCTGCAACAGTCATGTAACAGTCATGTAACAGTCATGTAACATATGTTCCACTACTCTCCCTTTCCTTCCTCTCTTCCCCATAGCTCAGGATTGCTTTTCTACTCTCATGGTCATCTTTCTAGTTTCATATACAGACAGACAGACAGACAGACAGACACACACACACACACACACACACACAGATATTAAAATCACAGAACTGAACTTCATAAAAGGGAAAAATGTGGTATTTGTATTTTTGAGTCTAGCTCACTTCCCTTAACACAGTGAATGATCCAGTGGAGTGGAACTCTCTGGTTTTTTTTGGAGACTCGGTTGTGTCATATGATGTTTTTCTGTAACCTGTCCTATGAGAGGATGTTTTGGCTGAGGCAGAGATGTGTGCGGGTATTTTGCTGAGAACAGACATGTGCTGTTATTCTTGAAGCAGCCTAGAAAAAGGGCATGTGATGTTTTGCTAGAGCAGATGCTTGAGGGAACATGTGATGTTTGGAAAGGGTATAAATATAACCCAACTGTGTGGCATTGGTTTGCCTTGCCACTCTTTGCTAGTCATCTTTTGTTGTGATGTTGTAGAGAGAAATGCATCAAAGAACTTTTGGTGGTATTCTAGTGGCTTCTTGCTGCCCTGACAGACTCAGGCCAATTGGGAGAGCCTCATGGTTTCTTCTGGATTGAACTGACATTGCTGATTCATGAATGGTGTTTGTGAGAGGATCAAGCTATGGCTACTGATTCGTGTGAACTGAACAGCTGATATCCTGACAATGCAGATTGGATTCACCGCAAAGAACTATTTCTAAACAGGTCCACATCCTCCTTTGTCCTGTTAACCTTGGCTTTCCACTACCTCTGGTGGGTGGTGGTCTAGAAGGGAGGTTAAGGCATTTAAGTACAGTTATTAAAGTAGATTTAGAAAAATATAAGCCTACAGTCCAGTTCTACCCATTCTGCTATAAATGTCATGGTGAAATTTTCTTTATGACTGAGTGACAGTTTATTGTGTATATGAACTTTCATCCTTCTTCTGTTGATGGATATCTGAGATGGCTTTCTTTCTTAGTTATTGTAAATATCACAGCAATAAGCCTGGATGTGCAAGTATTCCTGTGGCACCTTTGAGTTTATATAAGGAGGGTTCTTGGTGTATCATACAGTAGATCTATTCACAATTTTTGTTTTGTTTTGTTGAGACACCTCTTCTGATTTCATAGCAGCTGTGCCAGTTGACACACTCAGTAGCAGTGGATAAGGCTTCCTAGTATCTGTTACTGGTTATTGTTTGCCCTTCTCCTCTCTCTCTCTCTCTCTCTCTCTCTCTCTCTCTCTCTCTCTCTCTCTCTTCTCTCCCCCCCCCACACAGGGATTTTTCTTTGTGTCCTGGAACTCCCTATGTAGATCAGGCTGGTCTCAAACTCACAGAGATCCTCCTGCCTCTGCCTCTCAAGTGCTGGCATTAAAGGCGGTGCCAAGTTTGCTTTTTTTGATGATTGATATTCTGACTGAACCATTCCAAGATGGAGCCTCAAACTGGTGTTAATTTGCACTTTGCTCATGGCTAGGAATATTAAGCATCCTCTCTAATATTTGTCACTTTCTTCTGAGAACTTTATGCTCATGACTGAAAAGAGGACTCAGCAGTTCTGAACACACACTGCTCTTGCAGAGGACCTGAGCTTGGTTTTCAGCACCCATGTTTGGCTTCTCACAATCTCCTGTAACTCCAGCTCTAGGGGAATCTGATTCCTAATTTTAATTTTTGAACTGGGAAGCAGAATGTGACTGGTTTGGAGACAGAGGCAGAATTGTGATGAGAGGGTCTGAGGCTGAAATTTCTCATGCTTGCGTGGGAATGACTAGCCCAGAAGGAAGTACACGGCTCACTGCTTGTACTACCAACCACAGGAATGCAAGGAGTGAGCTGTTGAATTTGGCTATAGTCTTACCTATCAATTCAAGCATTTTTGAAGCAAAGACAGGGTACCCTTGGGCAAAGCTGGCTAGCTACACTAGCCATAGTTGGCACACTCCGGGTTCAGTGAGAGACCCTGACTCAATAAACAAAAGTACAGAGCAACCAAAGAAAATTCCTGATACCAACTTCAGTCTTCCACATATATGCAGGGATGTATACACACAACACACATGTGCACACACACATACCCACACAAATACATATACATAAATGTAAGCACTAAAAACAAACCAAAACAAAAACCAGGAGTAATTTTCATGACTTTAGTCTAGGAAATGGTTTCTTAGGTGTAAGACTGAGGCCACATAAAACAAGCCACGCATGTTAGTTAGTATATACCTGTGGTTACCATATTCAGGAGCCTGAGACAGGATCTGAGTCTGAGGCCAGCCTGGGCTATCTGTGTCTCATTTAATGAAGTACAGATTTTAGAAGTATTCCCTTACAATATGCTGAATTTCTTTGGTGTCTGTTGTAATGTTTCCCTATTCACTTCTAATTTTGTTAATTTGGGACTTTTCTTTTATTTAGTTGGGGCAAGATCTGTCTATTTTATTTATCTTCTCAAAGAACCAGCTCTGAGATTTGTTGATTCTTTATATTGTTTTCCTTGTTTCTATTTCATCAATTTCTGCTCTGGTTCTCATTATTTCTTGTCATTGGTTGTGTTTGGACTTGGTTTGTTCTTATTTTTCAAAGTTTTTGAGTTACATTGTTAAGTCCTTTCTAATTTTTAAAAAAGATTTATTTATTTATTTTATGTATATGANTACACCATTGTCTTCAGACACACCAGAAGAGGGCATTGGATCCCATTACAGATGGTTGTGAGCTACCATGTGGTTGCTGGGAATTGAACTCAGAACCTCTGGAAGAGCAGTCAGTGTTCTTACCCACTGAGCCATCTCTCCAGCCCCTTTCTGATTTCTTCATGCAGATACTTAGATCTATAAATGTCTCTTGTAAGATCGCTTTCAGTGTGTTCCGGAGGGTTTTTTGTCTTATGTTTTTATTCTCATTTAGTCCCAGATTTTTTTTTAAGTTTATGACATTTTTTTGATTTGTGTTGCAGGATATTTGATCACACCTCGAACCCCGAGATTGTGTCATTCACTGGAAAAACCTGCTTCTAGTTGTGGTGTGGCTCAGCTCTTAGCACACATCTTTAATCTGAGAGCTTTCTGCTTATTGTAAACAGGATTAAATAAAGTCAACCATAGGTCAAGAAGTGGAGCAAGCAACCAGTTGACAGGGAGTGAACATAGGGGGAAAAAACCCATAGAGATTAAGAGGGAATCGGGAGGGTGGAAAGACACACAGGAAGTAGAAAGGAGGGACATCCAGTTTGAAGGGTTTCTGAGAGTGTGGAGAAGGAGAGGGGTCTTTTCCTTTTGGGACATTGGCTGAGGAGAAAGGTCAGCTGGGTGCTTTCTCTGCCTCCCTTAGCTAACAGGCTTTCACCCCAGTCTCTGGTTCCCAAGTCTTTATTGGTAAAATCAGACAAACAAATTTATCAATGATTTCTTTATTTGCCCACTCATCATTCAGTAATGAGTTATTTATTCTCCATGACTTTGTATATTTACTAGAGATTTGATTATATAACATATANTTAATACATTAATAATTAATATAATTATATATAATACAGGAAGCATTATTTTGAGCTGAAGAGANGAACAAGCATAACTGGGAGACTGCAGAAAGAAAGATAAATCCATAATCNCTAAAGCACAAAGTATCACTGAGAATACAAACACCACCACCAAAAAATCAACAACAGGATAACTGCAATTAACATACACATTAAATAATAACTTGAAGTATCAATACCCTCAATTCTCCATTCAAAAGAGGCTAACTGAATGGGTCAAAAAACTAACAGATAGATAAATATCTGTTATCTATAAGAAACACAACTTTAAAGGTAGGTACCATCTTAGAGTAAAAGGACAGACAAANTTATTCAAATTACATGGGACTAGAAAGCAAGCAGCTGCTGCTATAGGTCTGCTAATATCAGACAAAATAGACTTTACACTAAAACTAATCAGAGGAGATAAAGAGGGATACCAGTCTAATCAAGGAACCAGTTAGCCAAGAAGACATTACTATCAAACCNTATATGTAGCAAACTCTGGTATATCTAATTTCATTAAAGTGTACTATTGGAATTAAAGACAGAGATTAACAACAATTCATTAACAGGAGGTGACTTCACTGCCCTATTTTCTTAAATAGACAGGTTGTGTATATATATGTACATATAATATAAAATAAACAATATATAATCAAGTTCATTTATTATAAATAAACTTCAGTTTTAGTTTGTTGGATATAATTTTATTTTATGTATTTTTTAATATGTAGGTGTTCTATCAACTCATAAACCTGCATGCCAGAAGAGGGCATCAGATCTTTTTATAGATGGTTGTGAGTTATCATGTGGCTCCTGAGAATTGAACTCAGGACCTCTGCAAGGGCAGCCAGTGTTCTTAACTGCTGAGCCATCTCACCAGCCCAATATAAAATATTTTAGGCTGTTTATATTGTGAGAAGTTTTTCTTTCTCTTTCAATTATGGTAGATAGTTTTGCTGGGTATATTAGTCTAATCTGGTCATCATGGTCTTTCAGTAGTTGGAATGCATTGCTACAGGCTCTTCCAGCTTTTAAAGTTTCCATTGAGACATTAGCTGTCATTTTGATGGATTCCCTTTTATTTGTGATTTGTGGTTTTTCTCTTGAAGCTTTCAATACTTGTTGTTTGTTCTGTATACTTAGTGTTTTAACTATGATCTCCTGTAGGGATTTTTTTTCTTGTTTTGTCTATTTGGTGTTCTATATGCTTTTCATATCTTTATGGGTGTGTGTTTCCTTAGTTGGGGAATAGTATGCTATGAAAAATATTGTTGAAGATCTGCTATATGGCACTGACAAGGATTCTTCTCTCATCTATTTCTACAGTTTGGAGATTTGGTCTTTTCATGGTGTGCCACATTTCTCACATGTTCCTTTATGGTATTTATTTATTTATTTTACTTCTTTGCTTACCTTGTCTAGATCCTCAACTTTATCTTGGAGTCTTGCTAGTTCATCTTCTGCTTGATTCATTCTACTTCTAAGTCTTTCTCTTGCGTTTTCTAGTTGTTAATGGGTTTCCAATTCCATTCATTTCATCTCGAGCCCTCTTCAGTCTTTCTATCTCTTTACTAAATTCCAGTTTCACATCCTGGGTGGCTGTCATCACTTCCATCAGCAATGTGTTTGTGTTTTCTCAGGCATCACTTAGGAATTTATCTCTTTAAGTTCATTCTAGTTAAGTCCATGGAGCTATCGCTTTGTGTCCTTTTAAAACTCTTTGGATTCTTTAATGAGGTTTATAATTGTCCTTTGACGTGGCCTGCGACTCATCTAGATAATGCTTATCACAAGCATTCCTTTGCAACTGGTAGACTTTGGGGAAGGATACTTGTGGTTCCATTGTTTCCACTTTCTTTCCTTGGGATGTCCAGTTACTGCTGTATACCAGGCTGGAAAAAACAGAGCAGAGTTGATATCAGTGGTCTGAGTCTTTCTTTGCGGTGTTTGGTCCTGAAGCACACACTGGACTGGAAAAGATGAAGCTGTGTCTGGAATGGGTGTGTCAGAAGGATTCTGATCCAGCAGTGAATGCTGGGGAGAGGAAGTTTCCAAAGATCTCAGTGTTACAGCTCTTTTATAAAATAGCTCTCTTAAATGGCAGTAAACAAAATTGCTTGTGCTCTTTATTAGGGGTGAATAAGGACTATATAAACCTTGGAAAGTGGGAAAGTTCTTCTTAGGTGAAGTTTCATTGGCTGAGGTTTAAGGTTCTGGGGGTCCCTCATTTGTATGGAGAGGCATTCCAGGAAGTTGGCTCTGTAATGTTGCCAAGAATTACATGTTATTCCTGAGGTAGAGTGTGGGAAGTGGGATCCCCAGGTAGGGTAGAGAAGAGGAGAAAGGGGAACCTCCACTTTGTGTGGAGCTCAGGGAGCTATCTGGATGTGGTAGCCTTTGACCTTAAGTAGCATGATTTCCAAGCAGCTACTGCTTGATCTTTCCTATTGCTTATAATTTTGCAATGAGATCTGGACATATAGACTTCTTTTTATTAATTCTATGTCTGATATAGACAGAGCAGGTTGGGAGCAGAATACAGAATGTATATGTTATGTTGGATCTAAAAGTTGAATATGGCTTTAGAGAATGAAGTCAGATGAACACAGCAGGCTGAATTGGTAGGCCAGGTGTGTGTCCTGGTCCAAGTCTGGGGAAAGACCTGGGGATTAGGGAGGGTGTGGGAAAGGAAGGATCAAATGAGTTCGCCTGGCTAGACCCTGGTAAAGGGTGAGCAGGTAATAGCTGGGCAGAGAGGTTGGATGTGGCATGGGAGGGCCAATAGGTTGAGAGCAGGCTAGGTTCCTGGAAGAAGTCTTGAAGTTGATGGCAAAAGTAGGCTGGGTCCTTGGCTATGAAGTCCAGTCTAGATCTGGAGGTCTGAGGGGGTGCATGGAAGGGACTCATCTTGCTAGACCCTGCAAAGGATTCTAAAGTTCTAGAGAAAAATCCTGTGTGATCAGACAATGTACAACAGGATTGGATTCTTGGAAGGAACACTCACTGTATGAACTATGCATAAAGCTGTGGAAGAAATATGTAAATTCCAGTGGAGTTGAGACCCCAGGATTTTAGAGATGCCAGAAATGTGGAGTGTCTGCTAGGGGCAAGTATCAGGTACTGAGAGAAGCTTTCCCAAAAGAGAAGCCATTTATGTTACAGCCGGAAGTGTCTCAGGGACAGCGCTGTTCAAGCCCAGTGGAACTCAGTAAGTGTCCGCTAGACACAGAGCTACAGAATTTCATGCTTTCCTGACTGGGTTCTGCTCTTGCTTTAATTCACCTCTCCTCGGTAGTATCCTCCCTTTTGGAATGAAAATGTTTATTCTGAGCCACTTTATTTTGGAAATATGTAACTTTTTTCATGACTTTATAGGAACTCACAGTTAAGAGATTGTGTTGCATCTCAGTGGAGACTTTTGAATGGTCTTGGGTTGTTTAAGACTGTGGGAACTTTTGGACTAAGTGCACTTTGTATCCTGAGATGGACATCAGCTTTGATTCTGAAATGTCCTCTATAAGGATATATCTTAAGTGTTTGATTCCCAAATTGAGGCAATCTTTTGAGAGAATCTTTAGAAGTGGAGGTCTGGTAGTATAAACAAGTCAGTGGGGGAGCTTTTACAGTTACACCCACTGTGACCCTTGCCTTCTTTCCCTGCTTGCCGGCCTGTGCTACGTGCGTAGCCATTGCTTTACCCTGCCACCATGGATGGAGATGATTTGGGCTCACTTCTCTACCATGAATTAATTTCTCCTTGAAACCTTGAGCTATATAATAAACCTTTGCTCTTTTAAGCCGTTTCTATCTGGTGTTTTTTCACAGCTGTGAGAAGAGTCTCACTATGTAACCCAGATGGCTTTAAAGTGATCCTTGAGCCTTAGTCTGCCAAGTGCTGAGACTACAATTGCTCACACACTCAGAGGAATATTCCTTGTGAATGCATGCAACACTCAATATGTGGGTTGTAATACTGCATATCAGATATTTACACTAGGATTCATAGCATAACAAAATTATAGTTATAAAGTTGCAACAAAGTAATGTCATGGTTGGGGGGGGGGTCACCATAACATGAGGAACGGTGTTAAAGGTTGCAGCATTAGGAAGATTGAGAGTCATTGCTCTAGAACTTTCTAGGGAATCAAAAAGTTAAAACAAAACAAAACTGTGGTGGTTTGAATATGCTTGGCTCAGGGAGTGGCACTATTAGGGAGGTGTGGCCTTGTTGGAATAGGTATGGCCTTGCTGGAGAAAGTGTATCACTGTCAGGGTGGGATTTGAAACCTTCCTCCTAGCTGCCTGAAAGATAGTCTTCTCCTGTTTGTCTTTAGAACAAGATGTAGAACTCTCTGTTCCTCCTGTATCATGCCCGCCTGGATGCTGCCATGTTCCTGCCTTGATGATACTGGATTGAACCTCTGAACCTGTAAGCCAGCCTTAATTAAATGTTGCTCTTTATGAGAGTTGCTTTGGTCATGGTATCTGTTCACAGCAGTAAAACCCCACTTTGGATTTTTCTTTTCTTTTTTTCTTTTTCTTTCTTTCTTTTTTTTTTAAATTTCAATTGATATATGTTACTAGTGCCATAAATCTTTATAAAGTTATAGAAATTCTATAAAGCATATCTTTGGCCACAATGGTACTAAAATATAAATTAATAACAAAGATAGATAGGAAAATCACAAAGTATTAGGAGATTGAACAGCATACATATAAAAATCCAAGAATCAGAAAGAGAAATAACAGGATTAAAAGTATTTGGGATAAGCGATTGTGAGATCAAAACATTTTATTCAGAGAGTTGCTTAGCATA
The DNA here is from genome assembly GCF_900095145.1 of Mus pahari. Taxonomy (NCBI): domain Eukaryota; kingdom Metazoa; phylum Chordata; class Mammalia; order Rodentia; family Muridae; genus Mus; species Mus pahari. The sequence continues at coordinate 87,497,877 of NC_034593.1, forward strand.
AAATTTATAAGTTTTTAGTGCCTTCAAGACCTCCACATAAAACCAGAGACACTGAAATTGATAGAGGAGAAAGTGGGGGAAANCCTNNAANATATGGGCACAGGGAAAAAAATTCTCAACAGAACACCAATGGCTTGTGCTGTAAAATCAAGAATTGACAAATGGGACCTCATAAAATTGCAAAGCTTCTGTAAG
>NC_034593.1:87499256-87508417 GCF_900095145.1 Mus pahari
AGAGGCCCCTTGGTCTTGTAAACTTTATATGACCCAGCACAGGGGAAGGCCAGGGCCAAGTAGTGGGAGTGGGTGGGTAGGGGAGCAGGGGCGGGGGTGGGGTATAGGGAACTTTTGGGATAGCATTTGAAATGTAAATAAAGAAAATAATAATAAAAAAAGAAAAGAAGAGACTTTAAAATTATTTATTTTTATTTTATGTATATGGGTGATATACCTACATTTGCCTGTGCCCGATGAGGCCAAAGGAGGGCATCAAATCTCCCAGGTCTGGAGTTACAGATGGTTGTGAGCTGCTGTGTGGGTGCTGGAAATTGAACCTCCCTCCTCTGAAAGAGCAGTCAGTGCACTTCAGCACTGAGCCATCTCTCCACTCCTTAAAAGAGTTTATTTTGATTTTATGTTGTATTTTGAGACAGGTTTCTCTGTGTAGCCCTGGCTGTCCTGGAACTTGCTCTGTAGACCAGGTTCACCCTGAAGTCACAGAGATCCACCTACTTCTGTCCTCAAGTGCTGGGATTAAAGGTGTGCACAATTACCTCCCTTCAGGAAAAATATAATCACAGAGCAGGAAAAAAAAAAAAAAAGCCCAAAGCAGAAATCAATGAAACCTAAAATGTTGTTTTGAACACATTGTTGCATGGATTCTTGGGGTTTCCTAAGTTTCTTTAATCCAATGAAGAGTTCACAGAAAAATCAAAACGGCTTTGAAAAAAGGAAGAAGGAAAACAAATCCAAAAAACGAAGCTGGCTGTTGAAAGTCACCGCTTGCTTTTATCCCAGTCCTAGGCCAATCAAATTAACAGAACACAGGAGAGGTCCCTAAGTAGACTCACACATATTTAGTCAATAAAGTCTTTTCTCAAAAGGGTTACCATTGAAACTTAATAGAGAAAAATATCCTTCAAAAGAGTGTTTCTGGGAAGACTTGATACCTGACTGAGAAAAACCATTATCAGTGAGCCTTTATTCTGCACCTTCCAAATCTAATTTGTGAAGATTCATAAGTACAGATAGGATGGGAAAATAGAAACAGTCTCTCGACCTTGTGCATGAGAAGAACTTTCAGGGCACAGAAAGCACCCTATACTGGATCCCATTAAGATTTATGAGGATTTCGGCTAATCAACAAAAGCTTAGGGGAAAGTCTTTTGCACATGTGTCATGATCTAAAGCCATCATGAAAATATGTAAAGAATTCCCAGTATCCAGTTAGCAAAGCCATATAACCCACTTAAAAGTGGCAAAATGGTTTGACTGTTGTATTCCTGTTGTGATAAATCACCTTACGGAAGGAAGTTTATGTGATTTTACAGTTGGAAAGCAAGCGTCCAAACAAGTGGGGAAGGCAGGCATGGTTACAGGTAGCCAGAGCAGGGAGCTAAGAGCTCATATCTTTAACCACAGTCACAAAGCAGAGAGGGTAAAGTAGAAGTGAGGTGAGGTTATGAACTCACAAAGTTTACCCACTGTAATGTACTTCCTGCCACAAGGCTTCCCACCCTAAACAGGTGTTTAGGGTGCCAAACAGTGCCATCACCTGGGGACCAAGGGTTGAATACCCCAGCCTATGGGGGTCACTCTCGTTCAAACCACCACCGAGGTGAGTTTGTGAAGGGGACTTGAATGCCATATACACATCTGAAAAGTGATCAAAGTTATTAACCATCCAGAATCTGATTACAGCCATAATCGTACAATACCAAGACAGCTAAAGTCAGGAAGACTCAAGTGCCACTGTTGCTCATTTATTTATTGATGGGATTGTGACTAAAAATGATTGTAGAAAGCTTTGGCATTTTGTAAGAAACTTAACTAGCTCACATTTACATAGCTTATGATATAGTTGTATATATAAAATATCGCAATATATATCCCTGATATATAAATGTGTGTGCCCACATTTAAGGTTCTGTGAGACAGCCCATACCTGCTTGATTCGTTAACATACTTAAAATGGGGGACCCCAAATGTTTATCAGCATAAGAGTAGATGAACAACGTAATTGTAATTAACCACATAAGAATAAAAAAAAGGACAAACCACTTTTACACAGTGGTTAATAGGTGCAACAGTGCATCTCTTTATGTGAAGAATATGTTGTTATCTCCTACAAAACATCAGAGCAATTATAGTGAACAATAATTTATCACATTCTGCAAGATTACTGGAAGAGAGAGCTTTGAATGTTCTCATAAATAAATGATGAATTCCTTTGGAATGATGGATATGCCAGTTAATCTAATTTCATCGTTATACATTGCATACATGTACTGAGGTACCATACTGTACTCATAAATAGTTATATCAATTAAAAAGGAACTGCATGAGTGAATCTTTGAAACATTGTATGGGAAAAGCTATATTTAGAACTGTATCCCTTGGGTAATTTCTTATATAAGAAGTTCAGGAAAAGACAAAATCAATATGGCAATGATGCAGTTGCAAAGACAGTGCTAATGTTTTGTCTCCATTGGTATTATGGTCATAGAGTTTGCCAAGGTATATTGAGTTGTACACTTAATATGTGTTTTAGTATAAGCAAATATGGCTTTGTAAAATACTATTAGAATATAGGTGCTGGAGAGACGGCTTCATGGCTAACAGCATAAGGCCGCTCTTCCAGAGTTCCAGAAGCAGTTAGAATTCCCACCACTCACGTGACAGCTCGTTTGTAACTTCAACCTCAGGGAGTTTGACAGTCTTTTCTGGTCTTCATGGATATTGCATGCATGTGATGTACACATATACAGGCAGGCAAAACACCACATGCATAAAGCAAAATAAATAAAATCTTCAAAAATGCCATTAGAGTATAAATATGAGCTGAAATTATATACACATGTGCACCCCCCACACCTTTGAGTACCAGTTTTTTATACTGTTCTTATTTCTCCTTGAAATCGTGCTTATATTGCAGTTTCCTTTCAGTATATTATCACTATCTCTCCAATCATGGCATATCTTTTTAAAGGCCAAGCAATTTGACAATATAGGTGCTTTCTATGGGAATTTTTATGACTGTGATCTTTTTATATCTAAGAAGAATTACAAAAAAATGAAAATGAGAATTTCTATTTCCCAAAGCCAGAGGAACAGTACCTGAATAAGTGACAGTGCCACACACCAAAGGAGTAGTGAGGTGTCTATACCTGTAACAGCGCATCTGAAGATCTCTGTGATTCACCCATCAATTCCTATGGCAAAAATGCTTATGGATTGAAAAAGTATACACACACACACACACACACACACACACATCTCAATTTGCCAATGAAAGATTTGTAGTAAGTCACAAGACAGATGCAATGTGACTCATTCTAGATTGTCATCAGTGTGTTGAAGAATGAATCCACAGAAAACACCTAAAAGGCAACTAAAACATAATGACAAATTTTGGCCAAAGGACCAACAAAAATGTGGATTTTCACCTACTTGTCATCATAACCACAGGGGGAGTTAATGTTTGATTTAAGGTGGAGAGGAAAGTGAGGGATGCTGTCAACCCAGTGGCTGCTGTACCGGATGAAAGCGTTCTTCTGGAATCAGGGTTAAAGTAAGGACATTTCAGATAAAGGATAAGAGAATAAGTTGCTGGAAGAGTTGCACCACAGAAATGGAAAAATTTTGTCCTTCAGGCTGAAGGAAACTAGGAGAGTTGTGAATCTCCAAGACACAGAAGAAGAGACTCAGAAAAGGACAGATGTTGCGGTAAATTGGGCAGGTCACCTCTCAGCCGACTGCTAAATCAGCTCTTCTTTCAACTTTGTTGAAAGCTAAATCTTTGTAAGTATTTGAATATCCGGGAGAACTTATGTTAGTAGTTGGGTGGCTTTTCCAATCTTAAGGCTAATTGCTATTTTTATCGTGACCTAAGGAGGTTCCAGTGCCCCCAAGGAACACACTAGAGTAATGTTCAGAGAGGGCAAGCCTGCAGCATCTCAGAACTACACGGGGTTCATTCACTGAGAAGACTGTAGGGCATGGAGAACTCAGTTCGGCAATTTGGGGAATTCGGTAGGAGCACAGTGGGAGCAAGCTGACATTTTCTCGGTGACCGGGCACATAGGAAGCTACATCCCAGCTGGGCCTCAGTGGTTTCCTCTTTGCAGCTGATGCCACTGCAGGACCAGTCTGAAGCCAGCTGAAAACCGTCTTACCTTCCTTCTGATTTTGATTTTGACATTCGTGACTCCAAAGACTGGACCAACCGAGAGCTCTTACTGCTTCGGTGTGCAGTTTCCAAGCTCTCAGTCTTTATGGTTGGCAGTAGGCTGTGTGGGCTCCATAGGCTCCACCTGTCATGTCTAAACAAAGAGAAGCTCTTTAAGTGTTGGTGGCTTTAAAAAAAAAAAAAAAAATCTCTCTGCATTTGACAGTAGCCAGCAGATCAGCAGCAGGTGGTGCCCCCTAGTGTTACAGCACTTTAATGCAGGTCTCTGATGCGAAGACCCTTGCTTAGCCCTTGGAAGAGTTAACTGCTCTTGTGCTTCGGGTACTGGGACACTTAGCTCTAAGACGAAACTCTTGTGTTGCACTAGGAAACTAGGAAGCCCCAGCTCTTCAGAGCTTGTCTTAGTTAGGATTTAGTTAGCTCATTTAGTTAGCTTTGATGGAACACCATGACGAAAAGCAACTTGGGGAGAAAAGGGTTTATTTTAGCTTAGCTACAGCAGAGTCTATCATCAAAGGAAGTCAGAGCAGGAATTCCAACAAGGCAGGAACCAATGCAGAGATCATGGAGGAGCGTTGCTTACTGGTTGCATTCACACCTTGCTTTCTCATAGCACCCAGGACCACCCATAGTGAACGGGGCCCTCCCACGTCAAATCATCCATCAAGACAACACACCATACGATTGGCTCACAGGCCAGTCAGGTGGAGACATCGTTTCAATGGCAGTTCCTTCTTCCCAAATGACATAAAACTTGTCAGCACACAGCAGCTGGGACCACAATTCTAGGGCTTACTATTTCTAGGACCCTTGACTCTTAAGGCTGCCATTGCTGCTTCTGCCAACATCACTGGTGACATCACTGGCCCTGATGTCATTGCTCCTCCATTCCCGATGCTTTGCTGTGGCTCCCTCTCTGCTGCTCTCATAGTCTCCTGAGTCTGTCACGGTAGCTGTCGGGGCCACTCAGTTCTTAGGGCTCAGTGTATCTAAGTCTTGATTCTTCTCCAGCTGTTAAAGTAGCCATCTGCATTTCCACTTTGACGGCCGGGCCTCTCAGCGACTCTCCCCTCTCTGCTGTGACTGTTTCTTTGTGTGTGTTACCTGTTCGGTCCAGTCTACTAAAGATAGACAAGGAGCTACCACGTTGGCTAAGCCTTTTATTGAGACTAATGTGGCAACACCAAAGGACACAGCAGATGGGGATGATTTTCAGCTGGTTCACCAAGTGAGTCAAATGGCCTGTGTGTATGTGTGGGTAGGAAAGAAGGTGCTTGTATCAACCACAGAAAACCTGTGAAAGGAAAGGTTTGTGCCGTGAACAGTCATGGCCCTGACCCTTTTGCTCCAGTGGCAGCGGCCTCTCTGCTTGGCCACCAGGGGGAGTTTGCTCCTTTGCTCTGGATGGAAGTGTCCAGCAGGACAAGTCCAGCAGGAGCTGCAGGAAGAAGCCATGGCTGGGTCTGCACTCTCAGGGTTTAGGGTACACAGCTGAGAGCCTCTGATCTCATCCTAAGACCTCCAGGAAGTGTTCTGAGCGGCTGGTGCTGGTGAGAGGAGGGCTCAGCTGACCTCGACTGACAGCCATTTTGCTCAAGGCAGCACAACAGCCCCCAAGAGCTGTTAGGGCTTTAGCTGACCCATGCTCCTAACATCTATGCTTATGTAAAGGAACACGAACACCGGAAGGATCCGAAGCTATCCATATGACGATCTTGAAGAACTTACCATCAGTGCTGATGGTGCCTCTCACAATATTGGAACAGTATCAACTGTTTTTTTCTTTAAACAATTCTTAACACTTTCTCAGCCCACCAGAGAGAATTAGGTCACTCCCATCTGTCTCGTTTTACTTCAGAAGGGCACAAAGAGATGAGGAGGGTGCTGGGTACCAACTCTCATGCCCGATATAATTTACTCCTCTGATTAGTCAGCAACCACACAAGTGCTTAAGCTCCAACTTAAATACCTATTCAGCAGAAACAGTGTGTTCCTGATTAACACCAAGAAACCGTGCCCCACCCAAAACACATCCTCTTTTCAAAATACCTCTCTTAAATCAGAATTCCACCTAGATACTCTGTAACTAAACACTTAATAACAGAATTCCCCATTCACTGGCACTCTTTATAAAGAATAGTGCAAAAAGAAGAGGGGGTTATCTACTGACTTTATACACATATAGAGGGCAAAAAAGGAGGGCGTTGAGCATGGGACCTACAGCCCTCATTATCTGTTATACCTCAGGCTCCAGTCAACACCATTATCTGAGGGCCCATCAAGCACTGTGGGGTCTGTGGACTCATAGGAATCAAGTGTAGAGCATCTTGCTTGGTAACTTGAGCCTGTTGCAGGGCTCTTTCTAAACCTAGCAGCTTTGGGGGTACTGAGTACATGACCCAGAGTAACACAGAGATGAGGAACACATTGACACCAATATCCAGATGTTCCTGTATTGTGCATCTTGTGCCCCCCCCCCGCCCTCATTGTAGGAGAAAGAAGATGCAATAACTTATCCTTTTCAGGAATTAGCTCTTAAATGTGCCACACCTCAACAATTTTACTAATACGAACGAACTCTGAATATTTTTTCAGTTTTATTCCCTACCCTTGGACATGCGAATGCTTGGCAAGTGAGAGCACTTACACTTTTGTTCACTTGTTCCAGGCATCATAATATCAATGCAATGGATCAACATGTGTCTTAGTTTCTGTTCCATGGCTGTGAAGAGACGCTTTTAAGAGGAAGCACTTAACTGGGAGCTAGCTTGCAGTTTCAGAGGGTGGGTGCATAAACATCGTGGTGGGGGAACATGGCAGCAGGCAGGCAGGCATGGTGCTGGAGTATTAGCTAAGAGCTGATGTCTGATCCACAGAGAGATGAGAGGTGGGGAGATGGAGGGAGGGAGAGGGAGGGCAGGCAGAGAGATTGGGTCTAGAGTGGGTTTTTGAAACCACAAAACCTACCCCCAGTGACATACTTCCTCCAACAAGGCCATAGCTTCTAATTCTTCCTAAACATACCACCAACTAGGAACAAAACATTCAAGTATGAGTCTCTGGGGACCATTCTTGTGAGGAAACTGCTAATAAATGTCAAAATCCCCCAGGACCAGATAGCCTCTGAGCTCAGTGCAATATGGAGAACTTCCTTCCTTCATTGTAGGGCTTCTCCTTCTCTGACCTTGTCTGGAAAACTTACCCCCCCCCCCCGCCATGAATGTCACATAGCCTTAGTTAGATTACAGGATCAATTTACTTTCTCCTGATAAGAACATGCACAGCTAGTACCTGAGATTCCTGAAATGTTTCCCCACGCTAATGAGGAATTTTGGTGCCCTATGCCCTCAGCCAATAACCTTTGCCCAACCTGGATGTTTGGAGCAGAGATGACAAACAGGTGTTTGGAAGCCCTGTGAGTATGTAAAGTGAGTAACTAGGGCTGTCTGTGGTAAATCAGATCAACGCCCGTTTGTCATCTCTGCTCCATTTCCCCACATGGACCATATCGGCCAATGATCCATGAGGGTGGGGAGAACCACACACTCTCATCTGAAGAGTAAGATGATCAAGATGAAGTTTATTACCGTACAGTGCTAAATGGTTGAAATGCCAGGGAGGTGGGGCCTTACTGCTTTGCTGGCTGAAAGCACTTGCTTCAGGTGGTCTTTTAATAACATGAAGAAAAATGAGCCAGATCAAAAGCTACATACCAGGTTTTGGGGGTGTGTTAATATGTGCAAGCAATAAAGATGCATTTGCTGCTGCAACTATGGTGTCACCATCTAGTTTATAAAAAGTTTATAAAAAGTCACACAGATCTGGTAGATAACCTGAGTAAGGATATTATAGGAATGATCACCACAGCACCCCCAAGTCCTTGATGGGGAATACTGGTCTCTGCTGTCTCAACAGGAATAACTATTGGTTTTGTTTTGCTATTTTTCTATGTGGGGCGGTTGTAATGGCTTCCACCCTGACATTTCCCACCAAAATAACCCTCCTTTTTATCTATCTATCTATTTATATTAGATATTTTCTTTATTTACATTTCAAATATCCCCTTTCCTATTTTCCCCTCCAAATTCCCCTATCCTCTCCCCCCATCCCCTGATCCCCAACCCACCCACTCCTGCTTCCTGGCCCTGGCATTCCCTTATACTGGAGCATATGATCTTCACAGGACCAAGGTCCTCTCCTACCATTGATGACTGACTAGGCCATCCTTTGCTACATATGAAACTAGAGCCACGAGTCCCTCCGTGTATTTTCTTTGATTGGTGGTTTAGTCCCAGGGAGTTCTGGGTTACTGGCTAGTTCATATTTTTCCTCCTCCTAGGGGGCTGCAAACCCCTTCAGCTCCTTGGGTACTTTCTCTAGCTCCTTCATTAGGGACCCTGTGCTCTGTCTAATGGATGACTATGAGCATCCACCTCTGTATTTGTCAGGCACTGGCAGAGCCTCTCAGGAGACAGCTATATCAAGCTCCTGTCAGCAAAATCTTTTTGACATCTGCAACAGTGTCTGGGTTTGGTGGTTGTTTATGGGATGAATCTCCAGGTGGAGCAGTTTCTGGATGGTCAGTCCTTCAGTCTCTGCTCTGAACTTTGTCTCTATAACACCTTCCATGGGTATTTTGTTCCCCCTTCTATGAAGACTCGAAGTGTCCACACTTTTGTCTTCCTTCTTCTTGAGTTTCATGTGTTTTGCAAATTGTATCTTGGGTATTCTGAACTTCTGAGCTAATATCCACTTATCAGTGAGTGCATATCATGTGTGTTCTTTTGCGATTGGGTTACCTCACTCAGAATGATATCCTCTAGATTCATCCATTTGCCCAAGAATTTCATAAATTCATTGTTTTTAATAGCTGAGTAGTACTCCATTGTATAAATGTACCACAGTTTCTGTATCCATTCCTCTATTGAGGGACATCTGGGTTCTTTCCAGCTTCTTGCTATTATAAGTAAGGCTGCTATGAACATAG
>NC_034593.1:87508428-87515624 GCF_900095145.1 Mus pahari
AGGCATGGTGCAGGAGGAGCTGAGAGTTCTACGTCTTCATCCAAAGGCTGCTACTGGAACACTGACTTCCAGGCAACTGGGGTGAGAGTCTTAAGCCCACACCCACANTGACACACCTATTCCAACCAGGCCACACCTCTGGATGGTGCCACTCCCTGGTCCAAGAATATACAAACCATTACACTGCCAATCCACGAGTATGGGAGATCTTTCCATCTTCTGAGATCTTCTTTGGTTTCTTCCTTCAGAGACTTTAAGTTCTTATCATACAGATCTTTCACTTCCTTAGAGTCACACCAAGGTATTTTATATTATTTGTGACTATTTTGAAGGGTGTTGTTTCCCTAATTTCTTTCTCAGTCTGTTTACCCTTTGTGTAGAGAAAGGCCACTGATTTGTTTGAGTTCATTTTATATCCAGCTACTTCACTGAAGTTGTTTATCAAGTTTAGGAGTTCTCTGGTGGAATTTTTGGGGTCTCTTATATATACTATCATATCATCTGCAAATGATAGAATATTTTGACTTCTTCCTTTCCAATTTGTATTTCTTTGATCTCTTTTTGTTGTCTAATTGCTCTGGCTAGAACTTCAAGCACTATATTGAATAGGTAGGGAGAGAGTGGGCAGCCTTGACTAGTCCCTGATTTTAGTGAATAACCCTCCTTCTATAGATCAGGAAGGTAAGTTAAAGGGTCCAGGGCTGGAGAGATGGCTCAGTGGTTAAGGGCATTGGAACTCTTCTGGAAGACCTGTGTTTGTTTCCTATCACCCATATGGCAGTTCTCAACCAACGGATCTGGTGCCACCTTCTGGCCTTCTTAGGCACTAGGCATTCACAAAGTACACAGACATACATTACAGGCAAAACACCCCTACACACACCATAAATGGATCTTAAAATTTGAGGGTTTTTTTCTGGCTAATTCATCTATTCAATTATGCATTCTAGAAGTTGTAGAGAGAATCTCTTATGGGCTGTGTGGAAGCATTGCCTGTTAATTAAAAGAAAGAAAGAAACAAACAAACAATGGCCTATGAGATGAAGCAAGATTAGAAAGGCAGATATCTGTCAGAGAGAGGGAGGGAGGATTCTGGGAGTTAGATAGAGGAGGGGGATTTTGCCCTGGGCTCAGAGGAGACAAGTGAAACTGAGGAGAGGTAAATGGCCTCGTGGAAGACATAGAATAGAATAAACGGGTTATATATAAGTTACGATCTACTTGGGGAACAAGCTAAAGCTCATAGCCTAGGTGTTTATTTATAAATAGTCTCAGAGTTGTTATTTTGGGAACAAAGAGGCCAGGTGGAAAAGCTAGTGGATACAGGAAGTGGGTGAATGACCTCAGGAACTCAATGGGATGCCATGAAATGGACTGGGTTGGCTCCTTCGATGACTTCACATCCATGAACCACTAGTCTAACTGTGGTCAGTAGGGATGCTTTGGTTCACCTAGAATTTATGTCATTTCAGAGCCAGTACCTAGTGGTTCTCCCTGACCCTCAATCTGATTATTGCCTTTTCTCCATATGTAGTTATCTTAGGCATAGGTCCCTTTGGGGATGGTTAGGAGAGAGATTAACCACATAAACGTTTGGTGGCACTCTGGAGTTCTTCTTCTAGGAGTTCCAGCCTCTTTATCATTCAAAGGGTCAAGGAATACAAACAGGCTTAAGTGTAGGAACTGGTGGAGGAATCTTGACTGTGTTTTATAATTCAGGTTTGAAGTATGTTCCTTTGACCTAGGCCTTTTCTCTTGCACAGATAAAGTGGGACAGTCACTTCTGGGAACAGTATGGCCAACTAACTAAAGTCATTAGATTAGCACAGGACAAACTATCCTGATTGTTGCCTTGAGTCTGCAATCTGTTACCGTAACCACACTCACTTGACATTGACAGTCATGTGCTGTCACTTGGCCCATGATACCCCTAATACAATTGCTCTAACTGTATTTAGGTAATTCCATTACCACAGTTACGGTTGTAAGGTAGCTTACAAGAATGCCAGGGCTCTTCTCTTATACATTTAATTTCCAGTCACATCTTTCTGACTTTCTGTGAATAGATATTAAATCATACATTCATTCTAACATTCCATCTCCCCAAGCCTTTAATTCCTTTCTTATATGAAGCCAAGGTAGGTCCAGAGCATCTAACTCACTCACTGTGGGAGACGTCCTGTCTATGTTTCTGCCAACCAGGGAAGCAAACTGTTAGCGTTTTCTCAGTTCTTGGAAACTCAGTTCTTTTATCAGTTCCCTTTCTGTTGCTGGGATATAAAATCATGACCAAGGCAACTTACAGAAGAAAGAATTTATTTGGGCTTACAAAGGTAAGAGCCTATCACCATCATGGCTGGGAGGCATGGTGCCTGAAGCAAAAAGTCATGAGCTCACATCTTGAACCACAAGCAAGGTGTCGACAGAGCACTGGAAATGCCTAGAAGCTGTGACACCCCAAAGCCCCCCCCCATCGCACACTCATTCCATCCCCACCCCCCAATGACATACTTTCTCAGGTTAGGCCACACCTCTTGTAATCCCAGCCCTCAAGAGGAGATGAGAGGATCCTGAGGTTAAGCCCAGCATGCTTGCAGAATGTTTGCAAACCAGTTCCTCAAGTCAACTGCCCTTGGAGAGCTGCCCTCTTCAGTGTGGCTGAGTGAGGAGTGTGGAAGCCTAAGGCACTTGCCCATGCAGCTAACTTATGCCTTCAGCGTCTTTTGAGCCTAACCTTACAAGTGCCACCTCCACAGTGCCATGTGCTGTTCCACTTGTGTAGGTCTTGATAGGTCAAGGGACACACAATTCACACAGAGAGTTCCAATATCAGGGCACCTAAGGGATATTTCTCAAAAGGAAAGAAATTATTTGGAGAAAAGAACTTTGCTCCAAAATCTAGAGGAGTGAATTTAGAAGGAGGACAGAATGAGTGAGCCACCCATAGCGATGATTTCTAGTCAGCAAAATTAGGAGCCTTTCATAGTATACGTAACTGGTAACATTTTAGTTGCATTTTGATTTTAGGTCTATAGATACAGTATTGATGAAATGTCTCTGGAAATGAAAATATTTGGATTCCTGCTCAGCCACCTCTTTCACTTTTAAATTACGTCACCCCCTACTGTCCAGTGCACTATTTTCCTAGCAGACCATCACCATCTTAATCAGAGCAGCGATGCCTGCTTGCAAGAGATCATCCCACCTGGGCTTGTTGTCTCCTGACATTCTCTCAGAGACGGAGAAAGTAGGGAGATCTGTTGGCCCCTCACCTGAGAATTTAGCCATTTCTATTAAGCAGTTGTTTGCAATTCTGCCCTAACCATGACTCTGGTGGCTTAGATTGGGGCTCAAGTACAGAGACTGTGGAAGACTTGGGAAGGGAGCTCCGTCTATGTGGTTGTGGAGAAGCCACCATTAATACTAAGGGAAGACTCTCCAGTGTGGTTGCTTTGGGGTAATTCACACTCCTGTAAACAGCTTCTCATCTGGCTTCTGTAAGTAAAGCTCAATCGACTCATGGGCTCCCTAGGAAATTGAACTTTGGTTTATTGTTGAGAAACAGCAAGGTTCAAATCTGTATAATTGGTGACATTGGGCTCTCCCTTAATTTACTAATTAATCAAAAAGAGAAAGGTAAAAAAAATAGTGTTTTATTGCCCTTATGGTATAAATATATCCATTACAAAGGTTTATCCTCTTGTGCTATAATACCTGTAGGAGACAACATAGTGGAGAAAATAAATAAGCTTAAAGGTAATGAAGGATTCATACAACACACAAATGCCTCTTTTAGTTTTGCATTCAAGTAGCTGTAGATCTTATTTTGCTTTGAGAGATAATATGTGAGGAATATCCAATGCTCTCTTTCCTTCTAGTGTTTTAAATAGGTGGGTTGGTGCATATAAACCTTTTGATTATGTAGAAATTGCACTGGAAATACATGTGCAGTTCATGAGGCTGCATACCCAACTTCAAATAGGTTGTAAACTAGTATTTGCATAGGCTTTCCCAAATCTTCATCAGGAAGTGGGGAAAATTCAAGATTAGATTTATTTCGCTTCATGATGATCTTCAGGCAATGGAAGATACAGGGAGCTGAGGGAGTCAAGTCAGTGGTGCTGTTTTTACTTTTAATTTTGGCAGAATAGGAAAAAATCTCCTTTTTTGCCTTTTTCCAACAATTTTAATGTTTGATCTTCCAGTTTATATTCATTCAAGAAATTAGACATATCTTTCTAGTAATTAGTATCCCCTTTATCTTCCTTAAGTATTTTCATAACTGTGAATTAGTGCCCAAGTGATCCAAAATTGAACAGGGAATCTTTCCCCTTTGTTTATATGTCTTTTCATTATTCTTTCAGACTTGGTTCTATACTTCTTCATCTAAAGTTCCTTCTTCTGGAAGCTAGGGGTTATAATCATAAACAACTTGCAAGTAATCAATAGTTGTGATTTTAATACTTGTGCTCCCACTTTCTTTAAAAAGTGCACAAGTTTAAGATGAGGTAAAGCCTGCCCTGGTTTCTGATCCATTATTCTCACTCACCTCCTTCTGTGAGGTCCTCACTCACTCACATTATAACCACCTTCAGTCACTGTCCATGGTGCCACATTTTTACTGCTTTAGAATAGCAGTAGGACCTAGGAGAATTGGGCCAATAAATGAGTCAGGTTAAAGTCTGATGCAACAGGCAACTTCATTCAGAGCATCTGACAATTTTTATTCTGAGGGTTAAAAAGAATCACACGAGTAAGGTGTACAATCATAAGGAGAAGCTAAATGTGACAAAAACACATTTTTTCCACAGAGGAGTATAAACAAATAGCAACAGCCAGTTGTGATGAATAGTCTGAAGTAAACTCTCTGCTACTCCTGGAAGAAACACACACACACACACACACACACACACACACACACTCACACACACTCACACATACACATGCATACACAATTACACACACTCACACACACTCTAACACACATACACACACACTCACACTCACACACTCAAACACACACACACACACATACACACACACACACACACACACACACCCCAAAACTGGTGCATGCTGTCGCCAATAGCTGCTAGTTCTAAAATGTAAGGCCAGAGAAGGGTAGCAGAATGTCTCTATGGTGAGACTGGAGGCTTCTAAATAGAAGATAGTGTTACCTACATTCCCTCCTTTTCTTCTACACACACATAATTGCATTATTTCTTACATCAAAATTCTTTACACTGAAATCTCCTTTGTAGGCTTTTATTCCCACCATGAATACTGCATGCACGTTAGGAACACTTTCAGGAAATATTCTTCCCAAGTGGCACAAGCTATCTGACCCAAGAGAGCTGGATTATGTGCGCATGTGTAATGATATTACAGAGAGTGTGTGGAAATAATATTAGAGCCCATAGACGGTGGGAATCTGGGAACTTGTGATGTGCAAGAGTGAAACAGAGGCTCAGAATTATCAGCAGCCATTCTCTGAAATGAAGTTTCCACTTAAATCCAGCTCTGGAATATCCTAGACCTCTGTATAGGGTGAAGACTACATTATGGTTAACAGGCTGCTGTTGCTGACTGAAGCTGGACGCTTACAGGAAGAGTATGACAGGCTTGGGTATGCTCTTCCTCACTGAAGTCAGGCCAGGTGACCAAAACCACTTGAATAAACATAAATCCACTTGACCAACAGCAAATCCCCTGACTGTGTTAGACACTGCGCCACTGTGACCAGCACCCGAGAAAACCCACTTCAGAGAAGAAAAGACTTCTTTTGACTCACAGTTCTGGAAGCTTCTACCCATGATTGGTTCATTCCTTACATCTGGAAGCAAAACATCATGAAAGTGACATTTTGGAGCATTAGTGCTCTGGTTATCCAGGAGGCAGAGAAGGGCAAGGAGGAAGAGGGAGAGAATAGAAAACAGATACCTTTCAGGGCAAGCATATTTCAACCAGATTCCACTGCCTACCACCTCCCAATAATTCCATCAGATTATAAGTCCACTGATGAAATAATCCATTGATGCAGCAGAGCCCTCAAAACTGAATGATCAAATCATCCCACTGGAGACCAAGACTTCAACAGCTTCCCCAGACACTTCACGCACCATAACACTGTGAAATGCAGAATTGCAAAATAAATGATAAGTCCACAATTTCATCAGGTCTCTTATGGGTCCGTTAGAGCATTAATATAAGAATTGATGAAACTCTTTTAAGAAGAAGAAAAAATAGAATTAGATTTGCACAAATACTAGAACATTAAATTTTTTCCATTGGTTGAGAGAGAGAGAGAGAGAGAGAGGGAGAGAGAGAGAGAGAAAGCCATGCTGCTATCCACAAACCCAGAGAAGCTAAGTAAGAAGGAGAGCTCAAGGGTACTCATGAATCTCTCTGGGAAGGAAAAATCGAATAGATGGAGGGTGGGGAAGGGGGAGCTACACAGAGGTGGAATCAGGAGGGATCAGGTTGGATGGAGGGAAGCTTACAGGAAAAATATGATAGGCTCAGGTATTCTGTTCTTCACAGAAGTCATGCCAAACAATCAAAAATTGGAGGCTGGATGGAGGAGGGAGGAAGGAGGAAGAGTACTGGAAGAGACATCTGGAATTTGGGGGAAGGCCATCTTGGGGATGAGCTAGAAAACTAGTGCAAAAGACACTCTCAGAAATCAAAGTAGGTAACCCTAGCTAAGACTCGTAGCAACGGGGGATATAGAGACTGAACCGGCCGTCTTCTGTACCAGGCAAGACTTGTTGTAGACATTTTAAATCACAATCTGGGGTTTCTACCCCACCTTTATCGTTCAGTTCCTGAATAAAAGACACACAACCTTTATTATTTACAATAAGCCTTAAATAGCAGAAGAGCTGGGCAGATATCTACCCTCTATGCTATTAGAATCTACTTTCCTATTGACAACCCCAAGTTATTACTTATTATGTTTCGAAGACTTCCAGTAGAGGGATTGGGACACCAACCCAGCCACAAAACCTTTGACCTACAATTTGTCCTGCCTCTAAGATGTATTGCCGTAAAGGCAGTGCAGAAATTGTAGGAGTGGCTAACCAGTTTAAGATCCATGCCACGAGAGGGAGCCCATCCCCCTCTGACACTGATTGAAGGCCCAGAGACCCAGGATAGAACAAAACTAGACTGGCAAAAAAAAAAAAAAAAAAAAAAAA
>NC_034593.1:87515704-87522068 GCF_900095145.1 Mus pahari
AAAAAAAAAAAAAAAAAAAAAAAAAAAAAAAAAAAAAAAAAAAAAAAAAACAAAGGCAATGAAATGATTTCTAATGATATTCTAGGCACTAACCCTCTGTCATCAAAAGGGCTTCACCCAGCAACCTATGGAAACAGATGCAGAGACACACAGCCAAACATCAGGCAGGGCTTGGAGACTCCTGTAGAAGAGGCAGAGGAAGGATTATAGGCACCAGAGAGGTCAAAAATACTACAAGAAAACCTGAGAATCAACTAACCTTGGCTCGTAGGGGTTCAGAGACTGAACTGATAACCAGGGAATCCTGCAAGCAACTGACCTAGGTAGCTCAGTCTTCTTGGAGGACTCTGAACAGTAGGAGCAGGTGTTGTCTCTGACTCTTTTGCTGGCTTTTGAAACCCTTTTCTTCATACTGGGTTCTCCTCCAGCCTTAATACAAGGGCAGGTGTCTTACTGCAATTTTATGTTATGTTTGGTTGATATCCTGCCATTTTCTTAACAGAAAGGAGCAGAAGTGGGTTGGGGAGGGCTTGGAAGAGGTGGGGGAAGAGTGAAAGGAGGGAGTGGAAACTGTGGTCAAGTTGTAAAATTAATAATAATAATTTTTAAGAAGAACTAACAAAAAATATTTCCATTGACCCTTTTTGTCCTCAGAGGGGCCCTTTCCCCACTCTCTGAGGAGACCCACTTGGATCATCAATTGCCTTATAAATAATACAAATTCTATTTAAGATGCTCATCGATACTGAATCCAGCATGTAATAAAGATGTGGTAACTTCGACAGGAGCCAGCAGTCCAGGAGACATGAGGGAATGGTTTCTGTCCCATGTAGGTGAAAATTACCACCACTGGGTTTCACCGGGGTTCACGACCTCAGCTTGACTGGAGACCAGGCAGTCTGTACATAGCCCATTGCACTACATCTACACACATGACAATACTGTTTGTCAGGGCCAAATTATAAAATCAGCCTTGGGCATGTATCAGTGAATGGAAAAGGAAATGTGCTATAGATACACATTCGCATACTATTCAGGCATTAAAAAAAATGAAATTCTGTCATTTGTGGGAAAAATGGAAGTAGAGATCATCGTATTTAAGAAATAAGCCAGGCTCAGAAAGAAAAATATCAGTGTTCTCTTGTATATGGAATGTAGACATTTTATAATGGCATTAAAGTAGAAGGGGGAACTATTTAGCAAAGGGGAGACTGGAAGAAGAAGAAGGAAGAAGAACAAGAAAGACTGATGAGGTAATTATGATCCAAGTACATTATACATGTGTTTGAAAATGTCAGAGTGAAGCCATTATTTTGTACAAATAATATATACGAATGAAAGCATGAAGAGCAACACAAAGTGCCCTCTGGAGGTTTGCAAGATTCATTTCAAAATAAAATGTCAAGGTTTCAATATTTTTGAAAGAAACATTGTTGATACGCATCTTAATGGACTTTTCAGATGCTGGACCAAAGAGGAGAGAGGCACTGCTTGCCCATCCCAGTGTTCTTACAGGGATGCGATCAGTGGGAATTCTAAAGCAAGGCATTATCCCCAGCAGCTTAGAGTTTCTCTATTTCTTTGTTTGACTTTATAATCGCATAGATTTCATAAAAGTGACATGCTAAATGATCTCTGATATTACATAAAGGATGTCATGAAGTGGACATTTAAAGGTTCTTTGGAAAGTCAGTTGGATGGTGTTTTGCTGGGGCAAACATGAAGGAATGTTTAACTGAAGCGGACACAGGTGAAAGGATGTTCTGCTAAAGCAAGAACATGAAAGGACATATGATGGCAGACTCTTGGCTAACAACATGCATGTATTAGTCCATCTTACATTACGTAGTTGAGCTGCATTTGTTGGGACTCCATAGAGAGAAATTCACCAAAAAACTTCAGGTGCTGTGCTGCAGCTTCTTGCCGATTCCTTGGACTTGGGCTGATTGGCAGAGTGATGTCAGCTGAGACTGACACACATGCTGAGGCAAAACCGGTGGAGAACAAGTGGTGTTTGGAGGGTATATGTACTGGCTTGTTTTGTGTCAACTTGACACAGGCTGAAGTTATCACAGACAAAGGAGTTTCAGTTGGGGAAATGCCTCCATGAGGTCCAGCTGTGGGGCATTTTCTCAATTAGTGATCAAGGGGGAGAGGCCCTTTGTGGGTGGGACCATCTCTGGGCTGGTAGTCTTGGATTCTANAAGAGAGCAGGCTGAGCAAGCCAGGGGAGGCAAGCCAGTAAAGAACATCCCTCCATGGCCTCTGCATCAGCTCCTGCTTCCTGACCTGCTTGAGTTCCAGTCCTGACTTTCTTTGGTGATCAACAGCAGTATGGAAGCGTAAGCCGAATAAACCCTTTCCTCCCCAACTTGCTTCTTGGTCATGATGTTTGTGCAGGCATAGAAACCCTGAGAAAGACAGTATAATAATATCTACAGGCAGATATTTATTTTATTAATGACTCATCTAAGGGTATAGATGGGATTCATGATCCAGATATTCATCAATCTATTAATATTTCCTTTTCCTCAGCCCAACAGGTGAAGCTGCCTATTACAGTTAATTCATAAGCCTTTAAATATTGTTTCAGATTCTGCTTATGTTGTAGGGTTATTTCCAGCATTAGACTCACACATTCTAACCTCCCTGGTTTTATTGCAGAAGGAAATAAGCAAGCTAGTGCATTAACCTGCCCTAGTTTTACTTCTGCAGAAGAAAATTGGGAAGGGATATGCATCTGTCATTGTAGATGGGTCTGCTGAAACACAAATTCCTCTTTGGCTCCTCTAGCCCTAGGCCATTAAGGACAATAGTGGAGGGCAAGGAGACAGTGGGAGTCAGCAGAAAGATAGCAAACCTCCAGCTAATGGGCAAAAGGAGATATAGACCACATAATCAGAGGTCAAGTCTGCCCACCTGGGGCCAAGTTAAGGCCGTGTGCACCAAGGGAGAAGTTATTCTATGAAATACACAGGACACCATGTCACCTGAGAATCTTTTTCTAGCAATACCTGCTTTGATCTATGCATCTGTAGTGAGTGTGTTGAACCTGTGCAATGTATTATGTGACGCATCCTCCTTTCCTTCAACTCGTAGATTGAATGAATGCAGTTCCTGTTATCTTTACTAATGACTCTGTGCTGATGACTGGACCTGGGGACCATAATAGACTCATTCATTTCACATGGAGAAGGAACTGCATTTAATTTTTCCTTGGAATTTAAATCACTTCCTATTTGCATAGGACATAATAACATTTGTATTGTAATTAAAGGAAAATATGAGCTTGTGTTCTTTAAGACACCTATCGATCTCTTCCCAGGTGAGTTTTTGTGTGTTATATGTTGGAGGGTTGATGAGCCCAGCGTGTATCGTGGCCCATGGTTGTGTGTTTAATGTCAGTAAGTACCCACCTCTAAGTCATTCCTCATGTTTATAACGTGTGTCTTAATACTTTTAAATAATTTGGATAGATCATTAATTAATATGATTAATATTTGACAAGAACTTTTATTTTAGTTTATCTTTTTGACTATTAAGTTTATCTTGTTGTTGTTGCTTCTCTAATAACTGTCATTTCTTTGCTTTGTCTTAATTTGTCTTTCTCTCAGGCTTTCTTATTTTAGATACAGGTTTATCTTGGTGTTTGTCAGTGCCAAGAATCAAACCCAGAGTTTTGCACATGCTAGGCAAGTGCTGTCCTACTGGGCTGTGTCACCAGCCCTTAAAATTTTAAAGACAAGTTCTTACTGTGTAACCTCAACTTACTATGTAGCTCAAGCTGGCCTTGAACTGTCAATCTTCCTGCCTCCGCCATTTGAATTCTGGGATTATAAGTATAGAAATTACATCGTGTTTGGCTAAATATAAGCTAATCTAACACTAATATTAAAGATATAAATTTAAAACCCAGCCTTTTGACATATTAGATTATTTTGATTCAGTCCAAAATATTTAAAAGTTTTCTTTGAAACATTTTTCTTTGCCCCACAAATTATTTTTAAGTGTATTGTTTACTGTCTAAATATTTAGAAATTTCCAAGTATCTTTCTTTTGTTGTTATTCTGTGATAGGTAAAGAATTTCCTTTAACATTTCTTTTAGGGTCTGCTTGTGGTACACTTGCTCAGTTTGTTTGCATAAGAAAACCCTGGCTCTTGCTGCTGATGGGCGAGTGTTCTCAATGTTTCAGGATGGTCATGACACTGCTCTATTGCTTACAGAGTTTTTGATATCAATTTGGTTGTAATTCTTATGCACAGTACTCTATTGGTTATTTCTTTTCTTCAGCTGTCTTTAAAATTTCTCTCTCTCTCTCTCTCTCTCTCTCTCTCTCTCTCTCTCTCTCTCTCTCACACACACACACACATTTGGTTTCTTTCTTTCTTTCTTTCTTTCTTTTTTTCTTTTTTTTTCTTTTTTGGTTTTTTTTTTGAGACAGGGTTTCTCTATATAGCCTTGGCTGTCCTGGAACTCACTTTGTAGACCAGGCTGGCCTCGAACTCAGAAATCCTCCTGCCTCTGCCTCCCAAGTGATGGGATTAAAGGCATGCGCTACCACTGCCCAGCTCTCTGAGCAATTTGAGCACAATATACTTAGGCCTTTTCAGTAATCTTGTTCGGAGGTATCTTATTAATTTTGGAAAGTTCTCAGCCATTACTTCTTCAAGTGTTTCTTTTGCTGTATTAATCTTTCTTCCCCTTCTGAAATGATAATTCTGTGTGGTTTTACAGCTAGGCATTATGCCATGTCTCTTGTACATTCTGGCTTGATTTTTTTTTTTAAGCGTTTCCTGTGCACTTTGGGTGATTTCTGTTGGCTTGTCGTTATGGCTGCCAGTGCTTTCTTCGCCTTTGTCGGTTTCGCCAGCGCATCTCTTACCTCTCTTTCTGTGCTGCTCCTCTCAGTTAGATAGTTTTGAAGGGTTTGTATTTCTTTTGAAATTACTCACTTCATCTTCTATGCTCTTTAGCTTTTCCATGGAAACAATTAGCTTATTAATTATTAGTCAAAATTCTTTATCAAAGAGTTTGCAAACCTTTCACAGCTTGTCTAGTCTGATATGCATGTTGTCTCTTTAGACTCTTTTCCTTACTTTAAAACAATGGTTTAAAACTAGTTATATTGTAAAAGATCCCGAGGTTATGGATTTTCCCCCTTGAAAATCCTTCCTTAGACATGTCTTTTGAGATTTGATCTAGACTTCAGCTGGGTTGAGTTTGAAGTTTGTGGCTCCTCAGTCACTGTGATTATGTCACAAGCTGCACTTGTAGTGACACTTTTCTCTTAGGGATACACTAGGTAGCCACATGCTTTATTCCACTTGGATTTGAGTATTCTGGTTTTTAACCTTTCTCCAGAGATAGTCTTTTTCCCAGCAAAAGAATGGGGAGTTTCGATGCTCTGGGTGAGCCTTGGTTTTGGATGCTTCATACCACTTCCTGGGTATATAGCACTGGGCACAGTGCATTCCTCCCCTCCCTCACACAGAGGATTTGTCCCCTCTATGTTCTTCCTCACATGCAGTGACTTTCACAGTATCTCAAGATGGCACTTGCTGTTATTCATATCCAAAGGATTTCATGTTAGATTCTAAAGGAAAACTATAGGGAATGTGGCTGAAGGAATCTTGCCTCTGACTATTCTTCCTTCTCAGCCTCAACAAGAAGCAGTCCCTTGAGAGCCACATCCCAGCGTATCTCCTTTATGCTCCTCACAGTCCCTATGAGAATTTGGTGGAATTCATAGAGAAAAATTTAAAAGTACACACAAACTGTCTCAGATGGCTCTCAAGACTCTATGTTCTGTTGTTAATCTATAGTCTAGTAATTCACCAAGTATTCTTAGTTAAGCCTTATTAGCTTATGTAGCATTTACTTCTAGGTAAAATATGCATGAATTATTTTAGTTGCTGACGCCTCTCCAGATTTCAGTATAGTTATTTGCTTTGAAATCTCAATTTTTCAATAGAGGCAAGAAGAGATATTGATATGAATTTTTATCAGACTTTCTTTTGGCTGTTGTAATGATAGAAACACATTGTTTTCTGGCTCTCCACACTAGAATCAAAGTCTATGCTATCATTTTTGAAAATCACTTGGCAATTTCCAGTAAGTTATATACATAGTTATTCTACAACTTGATGATTTCACTCTTAATGCTGGTGAGGATGTGGAGAAAGAGGAATACTCCTCCATTGCTGGTGGGATTGCAAGCTTATACAACCACTCTGGAAGTCAGCCTGGCGGTTCCTCAGAAAATTGGAGGATCCAGCAATACCTCTTCTGGGCATATACCCAGAAGATCTTCCAACTGGTAATAAGGACACATGCTCCACTATGTTCATAGCAGCCTTATTTAT
>NC_034593.1:87522878-87538993 GCF_900095145.1 Mus pahari
CATTTGAAATGTAAATAAAGAAAATATCTAATTAAAAAAATGGAAAAAAAATCACAGAAAATCATGTATGATAACCTTCAGTAGCCTAAGAAAATGGTATGCTTATTAACAGAAGTCTAGACAACAAATTATGATATATTATAAAGTAGAATAATGCAATTTTAAAAACCCCACAAAAAATCCAAACATTAATAGCATTGTAAGTCTACACAACTTTTGTTGACTGAAAGAATCCAGGTGCAATAGAATAGATACTATATTTTTCCCTTAAATGAAGTTCAAAAGCAGCTACATCTAAGCTATGATGTCCAAGAAAGGACTTGGTTATTTCTAGAACTTGGAAGTGGTAGTATTTGGAAAAGAAAATGAAGGTGTTTTCTAGATTGAGGAAAATACTCTTTATCTTACTGTTTGTGGTTTATATATGTAAGAATTTATCAATGTATGCCTTTACAATTTTACTAAATAATAAGTATAATTTAAATGTTATGTTAAAAAAACCAGGAGACAATTTTTTTGTGTAGGGTCCCTCTCAAGATCGGTGGGTTCCAGGCTTTGTTGTTTGTTTTGTTTTTTCTTTTTATGTTTTTAACATTTTTTGTCATTATTTCTTTCTCTCCTACTATGTAATTCAATATGTATCATATTTTATAATGACACCTACTTTTTTCCTGACAATGGCCTATTTGGGGGATTGAATGTGACTGGTGAGCAGGCAAATGGGACTTGGGTAGCAAATGTAAAACCATGTTCATATATGTTTGTTTACATGTTAGTGAGTATGTACATGTATACAAGCATGCTGTGTGTAGTTCATTGATTGAGTGAGTCATGTCTAAGAACACTGGTCCATAGCTAAGGGGAAGTAAGTGGGCCTCCCAGGTGATATTAATGGTTGAAATCTCAAGGAAAACTATATGGATCTATCCATTTAAGTCCAAGACATTTCAAAGGATGTCTGTGGGCTTGACTGCTACAGAAGTGAGGACCCTGAGGTTTCTGAGACACCAGTGAACTTCTATGAGAGCTGCCTCACCTCTAGATTCTGTGTTTTGGAAGCCCCTGCCACACTACTGCACACATAGAGAGAGTCCTGCTAGTTTTCCAGGAGCTGGTGGGACAGTCTACTTGGTTGCCATTACATTTTATATATACTTTATATTGACTTTATATAAAGTAATATGTTTATATTAACTTTATATTAACTCTTACCAGCCTTTTGGGTTATGCTTAAGCAGAACTTCATTGGTGCCCACCCCAGAGCAGGTGGCAGGCAATCAGTCTCTTGGGTATAGAACCAAAATATGTAAAACTGAGTAATGCCTGCCTTTCTGGACAAAGTCAGAAAGTCTGCTATAGGGACTTGCAAAGTATTGTCCCTCTTGCACGGGCAGCTGAGCAATGTCTTCCTAGAAGCCAAGCTTTGGTGTATAACAGGCAGAAATACAGAGTATCAACCATAGGGGACTGTGGACACCACTTTAGATGAGTTTAGATGAGGGCAGATTGAAAGTGGGGACACCTGAGGGAAATATCTTGAGTTTTAGAAAGTCATCAGCTCTGAGAACATGAAAACAAACAACCCTGCAAGTCTAGAAAATGCATGAACATCCATTCATTAAATCTTGCATGAAATTGTGAAACCCAATGACCAGAGCCCCTCATAGTTCCAGTGCTTCAGATATAAACTGCTTTATTTAGTTCAAGAGAATCTTCTGAATGCTAAAACCAGAGCAAAATGAAATGGTCTGTAACTAAAAGTATAGCATCTGGGAGCTTGGGAGGAAAAAAAAAACCACCCTAAACAAACAAACTTGGAAGCACTTTCTGGACCATGAGGAAGACACCAATCAGTTTGGGATCACTCATTAAAACGGGCATTGCAAGAGATGTAGTAGGTTTAGGGAGATATGGTAGATTACATTTGAGTGATGCTAAATACTAGTCAGTATGGGATATTCACAAAAATGACTTCCAGACAGGCTAGGATTGCAGATGTAAGTCCCAGATTGATTGTGTCAAAGGTGACTTCCATAGCAGTGGATGAGAGCAGGGAGCGCAAATGGGACAGTTGGAGAGAAAAGGCAAGGTGGGAGCTGAGACCTTAACATTTATTAGGAAGGTACAGAGCCTGGATGTGCCTGGGAAAGAAAGGCATTTTTTAAAATAGCATGCCATCTAAATTAGCTGTGTGCATTGCGTCCTCTAAGTAATCTCCCTAACTAACGAGCATCCTCTAAGTAATCTCCCTAACTAACGAGTGTTTTCTTGTTAGTCTTCACTTACAACCTGTCAACTCTAACCCCACCCTGGGACCTGTAAGTCCTCTCATTCTCCTGGCCCTTGTGTGTTTTCTTCTGTTTTCTCTGCTGGCTGTACAGACAAACTCCAAGTCATTCCAAAATGTGTCAGGTATTCTTTTCATTTACCTTTTCCGTATGAAAAATACAGATATGACGCCGGTCGTTATAGGATTGCCTGGAACTCACCGTATTCTTTGTGAAGATGTATCACCCTTCTCCCTCTGGGTCTTACTAAGGGGAGATCGTCACGTGAGCTGTGGAAATCTAAACTGAGGACGTGAAAATAAGCATTCTGGGTTCAAAAAATATATGATTCTTTCTTTTGTTTGGTTTGAGCTGAGTTCTCCCTGCAGCCGTGGCTGGCCCAGGCTGGAGAGTCCTTCCCTATCGGCCTCTGGGGTTAGAATACAGTTTCTAAAGTTGCACGTTCTATCTACTGGGGAGGTTATAGGAAACTACTAATCAATTCCAAGTCTGTTCCTGAGGACTAGCTTCATGAGGTATTATTGATCTGTATCTCCATATAGTTTTTTCCATTGATTTGATTAGCTAATCTAACTTTCCAGGGCCAGGCATGAGGTGAGGTTGGTAGTGATATCCAGCCCTTCTTCCTTCTTCCTGATGGCAGTTCTGTCAGCATAGGGCAACTAGGCTGAACCCTGTCAACAGTTCCTCTCACACAGAACACTCAGAAGATCTCACTCAGTCTCTGGAATTTCCCTGATGCTGCACCCTGATCAGTAATAGCCTTGACGGTGATGTGATAGTGACCTTACTTTTCACAGTCACACTGTGTCTACTGTAGAAAAGTGAATCTGAGAATGAGTTCTCTTAAAGTGATATCTATCGGTCTGGCTATTTGAAGAAAAAAAAGTCTTATATAGTACTTTAAAAGATGTACCTTTTTCTTTAAAAATCAAAATTGAATTTAGTATAACCATCCAAATGAAACTCAGTATGCTACTTTGAAAAGCTACGCTTTATGTCCCTGAATTTACCCAGGATTTTCCTAAACTGAGTGAGAATAGGGAACCCGGTAAATAACAATATTGTGATAACATTTTACGTGAATCATGATTACGACTTGTACACACGTTGACTCTCTTGGCTTATATAAGACCCTACAAAATGATGTGCCATTCCTGTTTTGCAAATAAAGAGAAACTATGGCACAGAGAGGGCTTATTTCATAACGATCATGACTTACGACAATATTTTGCTATGGATAATGGTATATTTGTAAACTTTTGCAGTTTTCAAAACCCAAGAATTCTTATTTTTTTGGTTCTAAGAATTCAGTGCTCATGATTAATAGGCCAACACAGCTTTCATTAAACATTCCAAATCTCAGGGCCTTAAGGAGCTTAAAGTATTTAAATTTCAATAGAAAGTTGGTGCAGAAGTTAAGCATAATGTTCAAACCTAAAAATAAACAATCTGTGGAAAATAAATAACCCTGGAGGTCTTAGAAGAGATTTTTTTGGGGCAATAAATGAAATTTTCTGTTGACTAACCTTAAGGGGTTTATTTCCCCAAAGGAAACAACACAGGCATGAACAAAATGAGAAATTAGCGACCGTGAAACCCTTACAGCACATTAGGGGAACATCTATTCATATTTGATTCCAATATCTCAAAGCAATGATTAAAAATTTCAAATCTAATTCTCATGTATCCCAGTAAATTACTGACCCACTTAAAACACACATACAAGCACGTGCATGTGCGTGTGCGCATGTGTGCACGCACACACACACACACACACATCAATATATCTAACAGAAAATCTAAATGATTTAAGTGCTTGTAGCAAGGCTAATATATTCTATGGAGTGTACAAACTATTTTTTCCAGGCCAGAATCTCTGTGTAGGTCCCTTGACATGACTACAGAGCACCAGTCGGGATGCTCAGAGATCGTATTGCAACGTTGCTGCTCCACCTTGAATGTTCATGTACATGTCCTACTCTGATGAGCTCATAGGTGGTACTGATGCAGCTGGTCTAAGGACTACACAATGGTGGGATAAGCCTGGGCTGGTCCCACCTAACAAGCAGAGCTGCACCTACTAGTAACTACTGGGTTAAAAATCTTAACAAGCTCACAGCATTTCTCCATCCTGTCTCAGAAGCTTATCACAGCATTTAATTTTTTCTCACTTGTGCTTCTCCTAGTTTTTAGAGGAAAAGGGAAGACAAAGGACTATTTCCTGTGATATGTAAGAGCCTTCGAGCTACAACATTCTTCGAATTATAAGCTTTTGTTTCCTTTCAGCTCTTCCCATAACCTCTCCTTGATAGAGACAAGTCTCAGTTCAAGTCTATTCCGTTGTAGGGTCTGATACAGTCCTATGCTAGTATTATGAAGAAATTCAGGACCTGGCTCCCGTCCTTGACCCCATCTAATGAGAAGATAAAATACAGCATAAGGCAGGAAGCTTGATGATATGTGTGCAATTTTAAAGTTATCCTTTGTTGATCTTTTGCTAGAGAGCCTCTACATGATAACCTCTAGTAGGGTGTGGGCTACCTGCCCAAAGCCCACACTCCATCTTGAGTTCTTCAATTCTGCATGGAAAATCTGCAAAGAGCCTTGTGTGACTGGAGGCTCAGTGAGTCTCTGTTGCGTAAAGAAGAGCTATCCAGCACGCTGATGAAACAGAGATCTCAAAAGGCTCCTTAAGGACAGCCTTGGGTGAGCATTAGAAGATTTTGACAGGGACTTGAGAAGGCTTGGGGACATTTCTGCTCAGCACTTTCTCAGGCAAATATCATACATACAGGCCTGTGGAGGTACAGGCCGGTGTGGACATGCATGTGGCATTCTGGCTTCTTCGGTCTGTGAGGGACTTATGTCTACTCCTTCCCAAGAGCAATGACCCTAATGGAGATTGTCTGGTGGCATCGACTCAGCTCCCAACTGAAAGCAGCAACTCTGCTTCTTGCTTTCACATTCAATAATCACCTCAGGGAAAAATGATTGAGAATTAAGTATTTTAATAGTAACCCCAGATAGATGATTTTGTGGGGTGAAACCAGTCATTCAAGAGTTTGGGGTTGTATGGCTGCTAATATGCCACTTGCCACCCATGGCCTAAGCATCTTTGTGGTTCAGTAGAAGATGAATCCCCATAGCTGAAGGAAATGAGCCCAGTGCTCTTTTTGTAGACTTTTGTCTCACTTTGCTTTGTTTGGGCTTTTGGTTTTGTTTTTGTTTAATTGGTCTTTTGCTTATATATTTTGGTTCCCATTTTTGTAAGTGTGTGTGTGTGTGTGTGTGTGTGTGTGTGTGTGTGTGTGTGCGTGTGCGTGTGTGTGCGTTTTGCTTTGGTTTTTTCTTTTTTTTAAGGGAGAAAGAACACAGAGTTAGGTGAGGAGGGAAGTTGGGAGCAAGGAGGATCTGTGAGGAATTTGCAGAGGGGGAACATGATCAAAATGTATGAAAAAACTTTCATTAAAAAAACCGCCCAGTTGGTGAATAAACATATCTCTAATCCCATTTGTACAAAGTCAACTATATTTGCTTAAACAAGTATTGCTACAGGATTCTGTGGAAATGTGTCCCTATGCTTTCTCTATAGAAATTATTTCTTTCTGGTCTGCTTTTCAAAAGCAGAGGATAAACACTTAGCATCACACATAATTTGCTGCAAACAAATTTCCCACTCATATCATTTCACTTAAGGAATGCAAATATTCCTTATGTTTTGTACTAGATAATCTCTGAAATAAATCCCACTCTGGTTTTATAAGCAATATTGCAGAAATTGATCCATATACAGAAGGATATTTTAAATGTCATTGCATAAGTACCATCAAAATTGTAATGAAAATATACATGATGCCCTATAATGTTTTCTTTTTCTTTTTCTTTTCCTTTGAAAAATACCATTGAGTTTATTTTATGTTTACCATGTACTAATGGGCATGGGTCCTGCCCTTAAGTATAGTTTCTGTACCTAGAGAAACTTCATTGGAATAACTTTTCTTTGTAAGCTGTTGTCAGTTGGAGCTAATGTTTTCTTAAGGGGTAGCTCTATCCAGACACTTGAAGTATTATTAAATAATGACAGTAAATTAATAAACAAACACACTTATGCTTGACTCTCACCAAAAGCCTTAGATTTCTGGCTTTGGTTTGGTGCTCGTTGCTTTTCAAACCAGTACCTGCCCTGAAAATATATTCTTTGCTAAAAGCTGACAGTTGACCTCCAAGCATCTTGAAAGAGTCTCCATTCTGGAAGCTTCCCAGAGTACACACATCGCCTAACACAGGAGCTGGAATTCCCTTTTGCTTTCTCCACAATTCACTTTCCCAGAATGGCCATTTATAAAGGCCCATGGACTGACCTTTTGGGAATGTCTCTTCTAATCTGCCTCCCTAGCTCTTCTGGGACTCCTTGCTATGCAAGCAGAACTCAAGGGCAATGGCCTGAATAGAAGTTGGAGAAATGAAGAGCAATTAATTCTCTCTTGGATTCATTAAGGTCTTGGCAGTCATCTTTCCTCAGTGTGAAGTGAGGAGATCAGCACTGTCTCTTTGGGGACATCGGTAAAGGGAGTTCACTATCAGAGTTTTGCTATGAGGTGGTGGGCTGCTAAAACCATGAGGCTGGCTTCCTTTTACATAGCTAGAGGGTAGGATGCAAGTGTAAGTGTGTGATTACTTAGGCATCTGCAGCCACAGGACTCAGAGCTCTACTGTTCCTAGTTGGAACTCCTCACCCGGACACATGTAACTTTCCCTCTCTGTCAGTACCCACTATTCTGTTATCCACCCTGACTTATGATCCCTCTATTTCTCATGACCTGCTGATGGTGTTACTTGCTGTGGAGTTTAAAGGAGAGAAGGGCAGAGCCAACAAGGAACTGGGTGGAGCACATGTGGAGAAAATGCCTGTAAGGTTTTAAACCTTTCGACTATCTTACTGAACAAAAATCAAAATAAAAACATTAAGCCATGCTAAAAGTTAAGTCTCTAAAGTTTATCAATCTTATTAACAACCTTGTTTTTATGTGCATGGTGGCTAACCCATTAAGAATGTTTACTGGGGCTGGCGAGATGGCTCAGCAGGTAAGAGCACTGACTGCTCTTCCCAAGGTCCTGAGTTTAAATCCCAGCAAGTACGTGGTGGCTCACAATCACGGTAATGAGATCTGACGCCCTCTTCCAGTGCGTCTGAAGACAGCTACAGTGTACTTATTTATAATAATAAATCTTTGGGCCAGAGCAAGCAGGGACTGAGGGAGCAGGCCGACTGCAGCGAGTGGGTTGACCGGAGCTTGCAGAGGACCTAAATTTAATACCCAACAACTACATGAAAGCTCACAACTATCTGTACAGCTACAGCATACTTATATACATAAAATAAAATAAATAAATATTTAAAAATAAAAAAGAATGTGTATTGGTTTTCCAGAAGACCTGACTTAAGTTCCCAGCATCATATTGGGCAGTTTATAGATACCTGTAAGCCTAACTCCAAGACAATTTGATACCTCCAGGGAGGGCCACCTGAGCACATGTGTGTGCATGCATACCCCCCTCTACACACACTCTCTTTAAAAAAAAACAATTATTTGCAAGTTTTTTTAAAATAATAAAGTTTATAAAATAAAGAACAAAACAAAATAATAAAACTACTTTAGAGTCATTGAGAGATGTAACCCCAGCCTAATGTGGTTGAAAACCCCACTCTAAGTGAAAGAAGTTAGAGCCATAAAGCACATATTTCACTGATATGAAACACTCATATTAGGACTATCAATACATCCAGACTGTAACTTTTTATAATAATAAATATATTTTACATGATATACTAAATAATAATAAAATAATTTCATATGATACACAATAAAGACTTCATGAGGTATCATGGAAATACAAATCAAAGCTACATTTGCTATAACACTTCATACATACTAGTGATGGTTGCAAAACTTGGGGAAATTGGAGAGAATTATAATACAGGGTTTTGGTAAAAAAGTGATGCAAATATTCTAAAAGGATTGGAAGACAGAGAAACATATACTATAACCTGTGAACTGTTGAACATAGGTGCTATTGTCCTGATGGGCTAGGACAGCTATCAGGAGACACTGTATAAAATGACCATTGTTAGAACTATAGCTGAAATGTTCCTGATTATCTTAAATTAAGAAAATTTCCAGAATGTGAAACATTGTCTAAAATTTGGAGAAGGCACAGTGGGTTAGGAGCACTCAAATCAGCCAAAACTTTCAATAAAAGCAAGACCCAACTATTTGTTCTTGTAATAAACCTTCATAGACTGGTTGCCAAAGACACACCCAGATTGAAAGTGAAATGAGGGAAAGTAATATTTCAAATCAATAGGATCTGAAAGTAAGTTGGGGTAGTATATTCATAGAATATATCATTGTCTTGTGCTTCTGGGAGCCTGAGATAGACCATCAGGCAGGTGACTACAGGCAGATGCCAGTGGTGTGGGAAGGCTCAGAAGTACAATAGCAAACAGGAGACAGAAAGCAGGCAAGTCTAGAAGAAAATATAAGCACCCCAACATCAGGCTCTAAACAACATGGTAGGGAGGAGAGAAACTCCTAGCAGGGGGGACTTTCCCAGAAGGAAAAAGAAAAGTTTTGGTGAGTTCTACAGACACACACTCTGGCACTGATTCTGAAACACACAGTTCAAGCTGAGAGGTGAGATGACTGAGGGAGGAAATGTCCCTGGTGTCCAGATAAACAGATTTTACCCCTGAGACCCAAGTGGAAATTACTACATTATATAGACATAGACATAGACATAGACATAGACATAGACATAGACATAGACATAGACATAGACATAGACATAGACACAGACACAGACACAGACACATACACATTGCATATACTGAATACTGAAATAGAAAAAAAAATAATAATAACATTCATTTGGAAATACACAGAAGCCTGATTAACCAAACCAATTTTGAGTCAAAAGAGCGATGATGGAGATGTCATAATATATAAATTCAAGTTACACTACAATGCTAATGTCTTAGTCAGTGTTCTTGTGCCGTGAGAGACACCAAGGCCACAATGCTTATAAAAGAAAGCATTTAATTGGGAACTGGCTTATAGTCTGGGAGGTTTTGTCCATTATCATCAGGAAAAGAAGCATGTTGGCATGCAGACAAACATGGTCCTGGAGAGGAGGCTGAGAGTTATATCCAGATCAGCAGGAAGAAAGAGCCACTGGCCCTGGCTTGAGGTTTTGTGAAAACCTCAAAGCCATCTCCAATAATACACTTCCTCTAACAAGGGAATACCTCCTAATTCTTTCAAGTAGTGCCACTCTCTAGTGACTAAGCTTCAAATCTCTGAGCCTATGGGGGCCATTCTCATTCAAACTACCACATTCCATTCCTTAGCACCCATAGGCTTGTAGCCAAATCATTATACATTTAGTCCAACCTCAAAAATTCCCATAGTCTATCACAGTCTTAATGGCACTTAAAAGTCCAAAGTTCACAGATTCTTCTGAAACTCATGGCACTCTCTCAACTTTAACCCCCGTAAAATCAAATCAGATCACTTACTTCCAATATACACTCGTACATAATATACATCATTGCAAAAGGAAGGAAAGGGAGCATAGTGAGGAAATGCTAGACCAAAGTAAGACTGGAAATTAACAGGACAAATTCCAAAATCTATATCTTCATGTCTGATGTCAAAGTGCTCTTCCAACCTCCAGTCCCTTCCAGCTTTATTGACTAAAACATACTTCTCTCTCTTGGGTTGTTTCTACACCCTGTTGGCTGGTATCCCAAGACTCTAACACCCCCAGCCTCTTGAGGTTGCCCATACATTCAGGCTTCTCCATAGCGTCATGAAATGGCCTCTCCGGGACTCCATGCAGAGACATCCCTGACACACATCTGGCCTCAGTGGCTTTTCTTAGCCACAGAAGATTCTACAACCCCTTTCTTGTATCCTTGACTCTAAAGCCATGTTGAAGCCGCCAAGTTCTTCTGTTTGCTGGGGCTGGAATCAACCCCCTGGTTCAATCATATCTTTCTGTTTTCAATGGTCTCCTTCCTGCTTAAGCTCTTCTTTAATTCATTTTCATAAATCAGAAGCTCAGCTGGATGGGGTCTTTCCCGGAAGTCACCACTCCCTTTACTCCATTTAACTCCAGGCGTTTCTTTAAGCCTTTTATCTCCTTGAGCACTAGATTTGACTCCATTACATTTCCTGGTGTTCCTTTTTTCCTTGAACCATACATTTAAATTTTTTTTCTTGCTCAGCTTGCTCTTTTTTATTATAGATCTGCCTAAGAATGGCCACTAATAACCACATGACACAGTCAATAATACTAGGCTGTCTTGAAATTTCCTCTGCCAAAACCATTAATCTAAAACTCTTCTATTGTACCTCAAGTAGAATTTTTTGGACAAGGGCAAAGAGCAGAGACACTCTTCACTAAAATATCACAAAAAATACCTCTTAGTTACTTACTAATATTCTTCTCTGAAACCTCTTGAGCAAGGCCCCAACATTCTATGTCATCCTCAGCACCCCTGTCTTCCATGCTCCTACTAGGATGGGCCCATTAAGTCCCACTTAGAGCATCCAACTGTTTCCCTAGTTCAAAGTCCCAAAGTCTTTCACATCCCTTCAAACAAAAGCATGGTTAAACCTTTCAAACCCCAGTCCCTGGTACCGATTTCTGTCTTAGTCAGTGTTCCATTGCTGTAAAACAACATTATGGCCAAAGTAACTTTTACAAAAGAAAGCATTTAATTGGGGCTTGCTTACAGTTTCAGAGGCTTCGTCAGTTATCATCATGGTGGGAAGCAGAGCAGCATGCAGGCAGACATGCTGCTGGGGAGGAAGCTAAGAGTTCTATATCCAGATTAGCAGGCAGCAGGAAGAGAGAGCCACTAGGCCTGGTTTGGGCTTTTGAAACCTCAAATCACACCTCCAGTGACACACTTCCACCAACAAGGCCACATCACTAATCCTTTTAAGTAATGCCAATCCCTGGTGACTAAACTTCTAATCTCTGAGTCTATGGGGGCCATTCTTATTCCAACTACTAAACCAGTGGGTACTGTCACAAACACACTCACAGAACAGAACAGACCATCCAGAAATAAGCAGCTATGGCTATTTGCTTTTCTACAGAAGTGTCATAAAGAGACTGTTGGGTACCTGTGGATAGCCCTGGGGCTAATTTTATTTGATGTTAAATCTGTTCTCCTGTGAGGAGTTGTGAACAAGGAATGAGTCAGCACTCAGGTGATTTCCTATAAACCTGATTCCCACCTTAATTTGTAAAATAAAGGAAAGCTGATGATTGGGCAGATAAAAGGGAAGGTGGAGCAGAAAGTGGGGGAGAGAAGAAGGAGAAAATGGAAGAGGGAGAGGACACAGAGGAGGAGGAAGAAGAAGAAAAGAAGAGCAGAAGCACATGGCCTGGAGAAACCGCAAGTTCTAAGGGGTCTCATAAATGTGGAAGACGGTAGTGTAGTGGTAGATCTGCCCAATATAGGCGCACAGCATGTCTTCATATTAACTGAGTCGTGTTTTCATTGCTGGGGCATATTTGGGAGGAGATCTACTGCAACAGGTACCCACATATTGAGGTCTAAAAGTAGATCATAGCCAGTCAGGATGATATAGAACCAAGAATATAAACAAGGAATAAGATAAAATACTGACAGGAATGCAGACATAACCTATATAACATATAACATTGCTGGGAACATTAATCAGTCCCTCAACTATGGAAATCAGGTTGAAGACTTAAAAATAAAACTTCCACACATTCCAGTTGTACAACTTCTGACTAAATTTCCACAATTAAAGTTGGTTTACTTATACTAATGTTTATTACAGCACTACTTAAACAGCCAAGTTGTGGAATTAGCCTAGGTGCCCAAGAGATGAGTGGATAAAGAAAACATGATGTATATACACAGTGGAGTTTTAGTCAGCAATAAAGAAGAATGAAATTCTGTTGTTTTCAGACAAATAAATTGAACATGTGACCATTATATTAAGAGAAATAAGCCAGACTTATAAAAAGAACATTCACATTTTTTTCTTTTATATTTGGAGACAGAAATGAGAGGGAGAAGGGAGATGAAAAGGGTTATAGAGGGCTAGGGGTCTAGCTCAGCTGGTAGAGTAACTGGCTACCATGCACAAAGGCCTGGGCTCAATCCCATATCTTCGTAAACTGGACATGATGATATAAGCCTGTTACATCAGCACTCTAGAAGTAGAGGTAGGACCATCAGAAGTCCAAGCTCATCCTTGGCTACATAGTCAGTTGGAGGTACATTAAACCCTAACTCAAGAAAAAAATGAAAAAAGGAAGACAATATCATAGAGGGAGTATATATAACAAAGTATGTTACATGCATACATAAAATATCATAATGAAGGCACATTAATTTGTATAATTAAAACATTCCAATAGAAGGCTAACAAAAGCTCAGTGCTAGGAATAGGTTACCTCTTGGCAACAGTGGTCCAGTGATGTCCCATAAACCTCCAAAATTACAGGCGATTGCCAATGCTGTTGGTTACCCTTCAAACCTCCCTAGAAGACTCCACATACTTGAGTCATAATGTAGAGATATCAAGCTGGTATTGACCTGAAAGCTTCATTCCTGCTGGATGACTTTAGTAATGCTAGAAGACACTGTGCACACTATTGGAGGTGAAAAGTAATCAGCAGTATTATCTAGCTGTGAACTCTGAGAGCCATAAATACAACTAGCTTGACAGACATAGGTACAATAGTGGCATAAATGTTACTGGAACAACCAATCTCATTCTGAGTGGATTGAAATCTTGCTATACAAGTTAAAACCTATTCCTAGCATCACTACTGGGCCATGAGCCTATGGTTAGGTAGCTCATAGGTTCTAGAGGAGAACCTACTACAATTAGTCTGCTGCATGGGTACAGTATTGAACTAATTCCTAGTGAGTTACCATTATAGCCATAGATTAATCCATCTCTCCACTCTCATTAGAAGAACTTCTATTTTTAGTAGATGATGATTAATATAGAGACCCAAGGTACAGAGAATTAAAGATTTTGGAATGCTGAACACAAATGGGGCATGTGTCATACATCTCTTCCTCACAAAGCTCAGGGAACATTGTAGAAGAGAAAGTAGGCAAAGCATAAGAGTCAGAGGTGGTGGATGACTTCAAGGAAACTGTCTTCCAGACATAGCTGGGAAGCTACATATGTGAACTCACAGTGGTGACAGCATGCACAAGATCAGTACAAAATCAATCCAGCCCAAATTCTAGCAAGAGGATGGCCATAAAGTCCTACCCCAGCCAAAGAGCTATTGGCAACTGATAATTTTTTCAGGAAAAGGAAAGCCAGGTGTCTTTAAGACTGTTGTCCTTGGTAAAACAACCGCACCCTAAGGAAGGGCCACAAAGCCGAAAATATATAAACAGCACAAATTGAACTTGATTGGTGTTTGAAAATAATAATAATAAAAAAAGAGAACACAAAATCGAGTAGGTAGGACAAAGGGTGGATGTGTGAGGAGTTGGGAAAAGGGTTGGATAAGATCAACACACACTGCAAAATTCCCAAAGAACTAGAAAAAATGTTTTAATGTACCAGACAAAAAGGAAAAAAGAAAGAAGAGACAATCTACTTGTTGATCACATTAGGGAATCCATGTTTTTTTAATAAGCTTCCTAAGGGCACCCTTAACTTCATTGTTTTTCAGACTATAGATGATGGGGTTCAACAAGGGAGTCACAATACAGAAGAGCACAGACACCAATATGTCCATGTCCAGGGAATGACCTTCCCTAGGTCTGTCATAGTTGAAATTGGCTGTTCCAAAGAAAACTACCACCACAGTGAGGTGGGAGGCACAGGTGGAGAAGGCCTTTCTCCTGCCCTGAGCAGAGGGAATCTTCAGGATGGCAGAGATGATGAGTATATAGGAGCCTGCAGTAAACAGGCAGGGGCTCAGGCCAATGGTGGCACTGGCCATGTGGAGGACAGATTCATTGACAGAGGTGTCTGAGCAGGAGAGCTTCAGGAGCAATGGGATGTCACAGAGAAAGTGACTAATCTGGTTGGGACCACACAGAATGAGTGTGCTTGTCAGTGCTGTGTGAGTCACAGAATTCACCAAGCCACAGAGCCAGGATCCAATCACCAAGCAGACACAGACCCTTGTGCTCATGAGAACTGGATACCGAAGAGGGTGACAAATGGCCACATACCGGTCATAAGCCATGGCAGCCAAAAGAACACCTTCTGTGCCAGCACATGTCACAAAGAAGAAGATCTGAGAGAGGCAGCCCTCATAGGAGATGGTTTTCTTCTCCCTGAAGAAGTTTACTAGCGTGACCGGAATGGTGGTGGATGTGTAGCAGATGTCCAGGAAGCTCAAGTTGCTGAGGAAATAGTACATTGGAGTGTGGAGAGCAGGGCTGACCCTGGTGGCCACCATCATGAGTGTGTTCCCCAGGAGCGTTGTCAGGTAAATGGCCAGGAAGACCAGGAGGAAGACAGCCTGTAGGTTGGGGTGGTTGGAAAATCCCAGGAAGATGAATTCTGTGACACGCGTGTGATTGGTCATTTCAAATGGAGTCATTACTACAAACAGAGAACAAAGGACTGAGAGTAAATATGTACAGAAGACACTGTCAAACATGGCTCTGACCAGGGCCATATCCAGTAAAGAGTCATAAAGGAATCTGGATAGTGGTCACCTGCTGGGCTAGCCTTCACATGATTAGTAAAATAGGCCAAGCCAACTTTGAACCCCAGGATTTCCCATAAACCCGCATGACTGATAAGGGGTGAGAATAAATGGAAACACAGTCACAGCCAACACTAAGCCCTTAATGCTTGCATTGCTATCAGCTTGTTTCCCCATCTCAATGCTATCTCTCTCTTATTATTCTCCTTTTTTGAAAACATCTAATTTTTCTCTAAAAGACATAAATTTTCATTCAAAAAAAAAAAAAAGAAAGAAAATCAAATGAATTCAGTCACCTGCAGACCATATCCGTACTACCCCTCAGCGCATTGCACTTTAGGGTCTTTTTCTCTCCCATTGTGCACATAAGGGGTATGTGTGTGCATGCACACACATGTTCATGGGTAGGTATAATGTGCACACATTTGTGTCTGTACATGGAAACCACAGGTCAATCTTTGGTGTAGTTTCTTTGGAACCATTCACCTTATTTTTTGAGGCAGGGCCTTTCACTGGGACCTTGGGGTGGCCAAATAGGCTAGACTGGCTATTTAGTGAGCTCCAAGGAGCCTTCTATGTCTGCTCACCCAGAATTGGGGTTACAAGTGCTTGCCAATAATACCTGATTTTTTTATTTGGGTGTTGAAGTTGAACTCAGACTCTCATACTTGCATAACAAGGATTTTACTGACTGAGTTATATACCCAACGTCCATTTAATATCTTGATCTCAACTTAAAACTGTAAAATACTAACAGCACATTTTTTCAGAGTGGAAAAGGTGAGATTAAGCTATCTCTAGTCACAGATTATATGATTTTATATATAGAAAGCCTCTTAGAAATTCACAAGAAGCCTGCTAAAACTAATAAGTTTGGCAATATTGTACACAAACACAAACAGTTCTATCCTATATGTTTCCACTGACAACCTAGGAAGGATATTTATGAAATCAATTCCATTTATAATACATCTAAAAGAATTAAGTACTTAGAATGAATCTTACTAAGGATGAAAGCTTTGGACACAAAAAGTCCAAAATAGGGCCGGGCGTGGTGGCGCAAGCCTTTAATCCCAGCACTCG
>NC_034593.1:87539675-87556517 GCF_900095145.1 Mus pahari
AAAAAAAAAAAAAAAAAAAAAAAACAACATATTTTCTTGATTTAAGAAAGAATTGTAAAAAGATATAATGCAATACAATACAACACAATACAAGGAGGTTTAAAGTGGGGGAAGGGGTAGGCACCCCTTTTCCACCCTGATGAGAGACTTGTTTCCAAGCAGCCCATCACAGCTGAACACACTCTGGTAACATCTTGTTTTTCTCCTACACATCCTGGACTTGTGGTTAAGTGTCTCCAGCTGCACTCCCCAGCTTGTGCTTATATACCCATAGCTGCCTTTCAGTAAAGGAGGCTTGAGACTTGATCAGATAGCCTGTCTTGTCTCCATTCTTCCAGTCTCTTGTCCCTTCATCCCCACTCTCTCTCTTGCAGACCCTGTTGACTGACCTGCGGACCAGGTCACCTGGTGCCTAATGTGGGGCAGCGAGAACGAGAGACTCCATGAGGGACATTACTGAAATAAGGGTCTACCGGAAATTCAAAAGTGAAACCAAGGGCGGGAACTTGCTGGTTCAAGATCGGTGAGTTATAGTAATGAAAATGGGGCAAGAAATAAGTGAAATTCTTGGAGTATACGATGAGGTAAACTTTAGTTTCTCCAGTGCTTAGGCTGTGATATAGGCTGCAGAGATGATAGCTGCTTTCTGCTAAGAGTAGGCTCCAACAGGAAATTATTTTATGAGCTTCCTAAACACTCAACTTGTCTTCCCCCTCCCCCTTCCCCTTCCCTTCCCTCCCCTCCCTCTTTCTCTAAGAAAAAGTGTGAAATCTGAGACCATGAAACAATATAGCTATTGCCATTGTTCTCAGTTGTCCATAAGAACTTGATGGTAATGCCATATTGCTGAAGACATCACACACTTTAGTCACAGGACATGGAGAAATCAAGTCAGTACTGACCAGGAGGCTTCCTCCCCGCTTCCTGGCTCTCATAGTACTTGGAAGTTCTATTCAGGCTCTTGGGGGGAAAGTTAACAACATTCTTATGCAGGTGTGACCTGTAAAAATGACTATCAATGGTAAGATATGCTCATGGGTATAATAGAGTCGCAGATATTATGGGGTAACCAACTGTGTTGCTCCACAGGAGGAATCCCATGCCTGATGCTATAAATCTGACCAAGAACCTGCATTTGGGGAGCTCATAAACCCAGGAATGGATCTACTCCCACTCATATACTAAATGTGCACGGTATAAACTGTCTTCTAATTCACATCTCTACTTACAAAGTAATGCAGGTGTCAGACATATCGGCCTCTTGGTGCAATGGATGGTGATTAGTGTAGATTCTCACAACTAAGTCAAAGCACAGAGAATAAATGACTGTGGACTGATCAGTTATAAATGGGACATCTATACCACACCCACTCCTTAAGGCTTAGGGACCATCCCAGAAAGGGGACAGATTGTAATAGGCTGGGGAGGATTGGAACAAAACAATGCCTTCTGGACATGACAGGACAGCCACACTAATAAACTCACAGCAACTGTGGTTGCCTGTTTAAGATCTGCACAAGATCAAGCCAATGAACATTCCAGCATGGAGTGGAGGAGGGGCTCATGGGCTCCCATAACTAAGGAGCTATTGACCAGTGATGGCTTATGGGGGAGAGAGAAGGTATTCTTTTGTTGCTTAAGGGTATAATCTCTAGTAGTTCAGCCCCACTTCAGTGGATGGTCCCGCTACTAGGAGTATATGGTCATCACAAATTGGACTTTGTAGGTTGTTGAAAAGGGAGGACATGAAGTTGGGTAAAGTGGGGTGGTAGGAAGTGCATCTGGGATGAGTTAGGAGAGGTGTGGTTTCAAACTACATAGCATACAATTTTCAAAGAATTAATAAAATATTGTATTAAAAAAAGTAGCAAAATGACAAGGAACAAGCCCAAGGCCCTAGGTTTAATTCTTAGTACCAGAAACTTCTGAAAGTAAATGTTTCTATTTTACTTTATATGACATATAACTCTCTTTTTTAAAGGAAAGATAAAAGCAGGAGGTATTTTTCATGCAGTGTCCTTTGCAGGTTGATCAGATGCAAGTCTAAGCAACTACTAAGAAGAAAATGAATATCCCCTTTTCTCATCTCCCTAGCTTCACTCTTCCTCCCAGACCACTATGACTGGGCCACTCCTAGTGCCCACCATCTTGTGTTTTCATGTGTGAACAAACAAACCTCACTTTACTTATAGTGGTTAATTTGGAGACATAAACCTCATTGTAATTTCATGAGCCTTGAACTGAACTAAATCAGATACCAGACACTCTTAGTGCAGGCATGTCCTGTGGGTATTTTTACTGGGGACATTTGTGAGAATGTAGCGGATTGGTAACCCGGAAAATATTAGTGGCAGAAACTACAAGTTAAATAAATAGCATTCGGTTGTCCAGTCCAAGGCAAGAGAATCTTTTGTCTTCAAGTTTACATAAGAGGTCCCAGAGGTCTCTGAGGTGCCAGCGACCTTCTCTGTGAAGGACATTGTTACAGCCCCATCTCTTAGCTGATCCCTGGAGAGTTCTGTTCATTGCAGTAAGCTAGTGGGTCAGTCTGACTTGTTGCTCTCAAATTCCATGGCTAATGCTAAGAAGCCAGGTGAGTTTTTGCTTCAAGTACAATCTCCTTTGCTACCACAGAGGGGTGAACAAGACAGGGAGAAAATGACTGGCAGAGCCACTCTCAGAGCAAGGTTCTTATAAAAACAAAAGAATAATCCAGCAGAAGCCTTTGAAAACATTCCTTCTCAGATCAAAGAGCATCAGGAAACACAGATGCCTGGCTGCCTAAAAGCCAGCCTTCGGGAGGGTAATAGGTAAGGATGGCCATGGGATGTCAGTTCTGACCTGTGGACTCTAGGTGAGGCTAACCTGGAGGGATATGGCCTTGGTCTTTTTAAATCTTCAAGTTTGGGAGACTGGCAGAAAACACAAGTGTGGCCATATACAGAATCTTCCATGGGGTCCCAAAAGGGACATATAACTGCAAAACCACCCCAGATTACCTTGTAGTCCACATATCCTAGGTTAAAACACCTTTCATTAACCCAGAAATATCATTTGAGAACTACGACATGGAATGGACTGCAGTTGGAGCTGTTGGGCTTTGGAGTTTGCAGAAGCCATAGTTTGCAGAGGAGGAACAAAGTTGGGAATACTTTAAAGTCCATGGGTGGTGTGGGCATAGCGAGAAGCATTGCCTTGGTCCAGATAGGGTGAGCCATTGGCATTATCATTTACTAAAATGACAAAGGAGTGCAGAAGGTTTGGTGAGAGGGGAGAGAAGAGAGTTGTGTAATGTAGGATGGTAGGTACCTATGGGATATCCACGCAGTTATCCT
Organism: Mus pahari; assembly: GCF_900095145.1. Classification (NCBI taxonomy): domain Eukaryota; kingdom Metazoa; phylum Chordata; class Mammalia; order Rodentia; family Muridae; genus Mus; species Mus pahari. Next base: position 87,543,011 of record NC_034593.1, read on the forward strand.
AATAGGCAGTAAAACACACACACAGAGCCTCAGGAGACACACTAGACACACTAAAACACTAACACACTAATCTTTTCAAATACAAACCTGAGAGTCACTGTCTTAAACAGAACTATTAAAGCCATGGATTTACAAGACAGAGCAAGAAAAGAAGGATATGGTAGGGGCTTTGTAACCGTCTGAGTTGCAGGGATGATGGTTGTAAGGGGCATACCGGAAAGAGGCTTAGAGTTACTGCACACTCCCTGTAGGTTAGCTGTGAGCATTGCTTTAGTATAAATCAGCAAGCTTTTAGGACCGAGAACCATACATCCTCTTAGAAAGCTTTAGGTGGACTGTTCAATGCATGTGCACCCTTCTCTGTTTTCTCTACAGGTTGCATAGCTAGATCTAAAATTTTCTGAGTGGTGACATCTGTTTTCTTACCTGAAAATGTTGATAAATTCTCTACTCCACTTTCGTAGGTACATGCCAAGTGGGTATTTACAGAATGAAATGAAGACTTCTGTGGAAAGTAGACTAATAAATAGCGAGCAATGCATAATTTGTGCATAACCAAATTGTGATAGTAAATGCTTTATTACTCAGAAATTAAAAGAAAGCATGGCCTCTGAAGCTGTACATACTGCTTGTTTTAAATGTCTTCAAATGTAGCTTGAAGGCAATCTCTGAGAAACATACCAACAAAGCATTTAGTGTATATATTTATATACACATACAGCAGATTCAGACACACAGTGATAGTATTTTTTTTTCTTTAATCTGATTGGCTACTCTATTTTTTTTGTGGATCTGGGACATGATGACCACTGGATTTTCCATATTTCTCATGATCACATTGTTTATGCATGGCAATAACACTGTTATTATTTTCAGAAGCTACTATGAACAAGCTCCCCACATGTACTATAGTTTGTATGAAACCCTGCGTGTTGAGCACTTCTTGGAAACCACATTCCATTGCACATAAGCAGGTCTCCATCTTAAACCTTCTTGATGGTGATGACCTTTCTCTCCCTAGTAGACATGGATAGATTTCATGGTAGATAGAAAATGAGTTTTCTTAGGTTTGGTCTATACACAAGGTAGGACAACTTGACAGAAACCATGTTGGATTTCATTAAAATAAGTATGCTTCTCTTTAAATATTAAAATAAGTTTATTAAAAATATCCTACCAAAATCACAAAATAAACTCAACAAATGAATGAAATAAAACCTAGCTTAACATACTTAGATTCAACTAGAATCTTCCAAACAGTGTGTTGGATACATAATAGTGGATCACAGTGGCCAGCACTCAAATAATATCTTCTTATCTAATTTTAGGTGTCTACAGTATTGAAGGAAACAGACTGGGCATAAAATAAGTCAAGGCAATTTCTTTGGTGATTATGTCCTTTGAGCAGAAGGAAATGATACATTCATTCATATCTGATTCCAGCCATACAAATTAATGATTTTAAATTTAATTTTCATGGCACCAGGAAAATTGCTTTTCTACTTAACAATATTCAGGAGAGTTTTTTTTTTTCTAAATGAAAATCTAGAAGATTTCAGGTGTTTGTGGTGAGCTGATTTAGTGTCTTTGGACAGAACCTGCTTTCACTTTCGCTTGGGTTACTGCTTGGACACCTTCACATGACACAAGCATGCTGGGCCAGATGGAACATTTGAATATCACACAGTTGAGTGTCTGTTAAACTTTATATGCAAATTCAGAATATTTCCATCAGGTGAGGAGAAGGGACTCCCTCCCATCTCATGAGCCTATGGCTTAATGATAAATTTGCCTTCTTGTTCTCCTCTGTGCAGCTTTGGCCTCTTAAAGCTTGCCATTTCTAGTGGAAGCCACGGGAAACTGGGGCACCGATTCTCTGTCCTCCTGCACTTGTAGCTAGTCTCCCATTCAGATCCTCCTGTACATGTCCTATTCATCAGGCAATCTGATTACCCTCACCCATTGTCTTCCACTCAAACAAGAAAATGCTGCTCTGTCTTCTGTTTGGTGTGTGTCTTCCTGTGACTTGTATAAATATGCTTGTGCAATTGATCAAAACAATCTCAGGTCTTCCCCACATAGTTTACTCTGAAAGTTCCCTGGCTGTAACAATAATTGGCATAGCAGCACAGTAGATAGTGCTTATTGGGCACTAATGCTACAACAGATGCTACACTAAACGTCAAGCTTATGAATCCATCATAGAAAATGCCTAAGGCTATACAATAACTACTACTAGGGCTGGAATTTTATAGCATCCATCTGACTTTGATGGTTATAATCTTCCTAATATGTTGTTCTGCTAAGAACATTTCATGGAATAAGAAAATGGGAGGGAGGGGGAGAGAGGAAGAACAAAACAGAGATGGGAAGAAGAGAGTGAAAGAAGGAAACACCTATAATTTTTCAAAATTTCTGAGAGCTCAATCAAATCGCCCCAACCCCAAACAATAAGAAAAACAAACACAAATAAAGTTACTGGTGATATCAGTCAATATCAACTTCTTGGAGTTGTAACTATAAAAAAATAATTGAGTGATCAGTGTTTGTACTTTCTATTAGTGGTCCCTATCTTTAGGTAGCCCTGGCACCAGACCACAGAGTTCTTGCCAGGCATGATTTTTGTTTGAGATATATAAACAAATAAGCATTCCCCTGTACTGGGGCATATAAAGTTTGAGAGACCTAGGGGCCTCTCTTCCCATTGATGTCTGACCAGGCCATCTTCTGCTACATATGCAGCTAGAGACACGAACTCTGGGGGTACTGGTTAGTTCATATTGTTATTCCATCTATTGGGTTGCAGACCCCTTCAGCACCTTGGGTTCTTTCTCTAGCTCCTCCACTGGGGGCCCTGTGTTCCATCCTATAAATGACTGTGAGCATCCACTTCTATATTTGCCAGTCACTGGCACAGTCTCATACGAGACAGCTATACCAGGGTCAGACTGCCAGTTTTTAACTCATGTAGAATAGGGGTTCTGTAGGAAATTATACTTCTATAACACCTCACAGCCTAGATAGAACAGAGCCAATATTCAAATTTACATTGTGAGGCTGGAAAGATAGCTTGGTAGTTAGGAGCACTTGCTGCTCTTGCAGAGGACCAGAGTTTCTAGTACCCATGTGGAATGGCTCCTAACCACTTGGCTCTAGGAGATCAGACACCCACTTCTGGCCTATGCGGGCATCTGTTCATATGTGGCATACAAGTCACATAGATATACACATACACATAAATAAAAATAAATCTTAACAACACTAAAAAATGTGAGTTCCTTCACATGGATGTGTATGCAGAGTGTAGGAGAAGTATAGTTTTCAATGACCTTTTTGTGAGCGATCCTCTTGGGTCCTTGACCCTGCTGTCATGGAGTTACATATTTCTGGTGATACCTGACCACCATGCTTACTAATGCTGCCTAGGATGCAAAGCTTGAGGCACAAAGTCTATTTATTAACATCCCAGGTTGGTGTAGAGACTCCCCAGAATCCAAACAGTAGAAGGAGCAAATCCATCCCCCCAAACTGTCCTCTCAACTCCTCTAATGTGTGTGCATGACCACTTGACCTGTGAGAGCATACTGGTTTCTCTGAGCAGAGGCCCCCATAGTGACCATGTGACAGTGGTGGCCTTTGTCCAACCCCAAACAGCTCTCCTCTCTTTACCAACCATGAATCATCCCAGAAGATATGTGACTGAGAAAATGAAAATAACCCAGTCTATGAACTTTCTTTCTAAAGTGATTGAGGGCAAGAAAATAATTTGCAAACTTCGGAGCTTTATAAAGCAAGCAAGCTGATCACAGCACATCTCTCAACAACCAGTGGGTTGTAAAATCAAGATGAGAGCTCTTGGCTGAGTGAATAAAAAGGTTTCTGATTACAAGTGTTGTGCAAACTCAATTACGTTTTATTTAAGCAAATGTTTGTCTGCTTCTACTGTCAAAGCATGATGAATTAGAGGAGAAATGTGACCTTATGCTTTTTCCCTGAAAATTATCGTCACCACTGTGCATGTCAAATTCAAAGTAGTAGTGTTTTCTATTATACATTGTTTACTGTGAACATATTTTCTATCCCTATTATCTCACTTAAGGAATTCAGGCATACCTTAGGATTATAAGTAAACAACTAATGTCATTTCAATTCTGGCTTATTATTGCTACTTTAGTAACTGATGCACATAAAACTGATATTAAGACTATGCTATTACATAAATGTCACGACAGGGGTGGTAAGACTGTGGACCATGTTTCATAATTGCTTTTTCAGGGCTGATATCCTAAGCTGGGCAGAGTTTCTTTCACTTGTGACATTTAATAAATAAACTGCTTACCACTGGCATCTGCTGGAAGCCCTGTGTCGCTGGCTTTGGTGTGAGTGAGGATCAGTGTCCTGCATAGCACTGGACATTGGTAGAAGTGACCGTTGACCTTCATGAATCATGATGACCTGCCATCCTGAGACCTGCCTCTTACACACTTGATACTTCACAGAGGAGTCAAATCCTGTGGTTTCTCCATAGCTCACTTTTCTGGGATGACAATTATAAAGGTTCATGGACTGACCTTCAGAGAGTAGCCTAACTAACCTCTCTCTCAGCAGCTGAAACGCCTTAGCACACAAATCCAAATCAAAGGCAATGGCCAAAACAGAAGCTGTAGAAATGAAGAACAATGAACTCTCTTGTGTATTTATTAAGGTCTTAGAAAACATCTTTTCCCAAAATGCAATGAGAACAGCTCCCTATCTCTTTTGGGACATTTGTTAGTAAATTGCAGTCCTAAATGTCTTGTTGGGAATTGCTATGGCTAAAGCCTGAAAGCCTGACTCTCCTCCCTGGTGGGTATGCAAGTACACAGGCTTACTTGATTGGATTCTCTAATGTACAAATGACTACTAGTGATGGCCAAGAGCTATGGATCTAGACTTCATGCTATGCACCCTGCCAGTTGGGTGAGCATATGAGACACTGTTCTAACAGCTTAACTGTTTTCTTAGCTTTTAATTCTAGCTGGGCTGTTTTTCTGAGTGGAGAGCTTCCTTTTCTTTTCAACAACACCCTTATGCCTTATGCCTAATTCCTTGTCTTGTTCATAAACTAGTACTGACACTCTTTGCTCCTGTTAAGTTTAAGGGAGTCACAGCCATCACATGACTCCTTAGGGCACAGATGGGGAGAGAGCTAGGAGTTTAAAAATATTGCAATGTTTTGTTGCATCATTTTTTATTAAAACATTAGGCAGCATCACTTATCTATGAGAGTTCATCTTCATTGTCAACTTGACTGGATTTGAAATCACCTAGGAGAAACACCTCTGAGCTTGTCTGCGAGAAGGGTTCCAGAGAGGCTTAAGGGGAGGATGATACACCCTAAATGTGGGCAGCACCATCCCAGGGCCTGCTCTCGTATGGCACTATTCCTGAAAATAGATGAAAGTAAGGGGACCAAGTCCGACTTGATGAACCAATGAATTTTTTTAGGTGGGGCAGGGGGATTATTTACAGCAGAATGAGTTAGGAATTAAAGGAGCAGAAATTACTCAAAGACACAGCTCCATTACCAAAATTCACCCAGCATGGGCAAGACCTCACAAACACTGGAAAACTAGGGAGCTCTGCATGGCATGCACACAGATCACCAGGCCAGAGAGTGTGGTGGTTCGTGTGTTTTGTTTTGCTTTGTATTTGTGAACTTGGCACAAGTTAGAGTCACCTGGGAAGAACAACTCCAATTAAGAAAATGCCTGTATCAGATAGTCTGAAGGCATGCCTGAGGGTCATTTTCTTGATTAATGATTAATGTGTAGGGGGTTCCCAGGCCACAGGGGATGGTGCCATGCCTGGGTACAAGTTGTATAAAAAAGTAAATTGAACAGGTCATGAGGAGTAAGTAGTCAACAGTGTTCCTTTATGGCCTTTCCCTCAGTTCCTGCCCCTCGTGGTAGACTATGATTGGAACATGTAAGCCAAATAAACCCTTTCCTCACCAAATTGCTTTGGATCATGGTATCTTATTACAGCAATAGAAAGCAAACTGGCACAGAGTGTCTCTTTCAGGCACCTCATGTGATCTGAATCTCTTCTGAGCAGCTTTGCCAATTTCTGCTTCTTCCAGACAACTCTGGTCTGAACCTTTCCAGAGACTCTCAGCAGTCTTTACAAATTACATATTCTTGGAGGGGGAGGGGCCTAGTGAATCTGATCTGTTTCAGGGACATTCTGAAGCTATTGAGTTGATTATTTCTGAAGCAAAGGATCTTCCTGCAGGTACTCCCTTTAGAACACCCTGTGTTTTCATGAGTTTCCCTCCAAGATAGAGGTTGACTTCACAGGAAATTGCTATGTAATAACTGGATCTCAGAATACAAAGGAAAAAGGAGGAGGTGGCTCAGACACAGACACAGGCTTCTCTCTGCTTCCAGACTATTGAAGTATAACCAGCTGCCTCATGCTTTTGTTGCTATAACTTCCATGCCGTAATGGACTGTGTCCTTCAAACCTGAACCAAAATAAATCTATGCTTTCCTAAGATGCTTGTTCAGGAATTTTGTCACAGTATAGTCACTAATTTAATCTCTAAAGCATAGGTCTCTAATGTGGGTTTGTCCACATATGAAAGAGAAGTATGAAAATGGTCCTCATTAACACCTTGATAAATACAAATGAAAAAAATCAGTAATCATTATCTGTTAGAATGTTATTGGTAACCTCTATATCACACAACACAAACAAAAAACTATCAGTGAAGACAGTAGGTTGGCCTTTAAAATTGGAAACTCCATTCATTGTTGGCAGTAATGTAAAAATATTCAATCATCAAGGCTGGAGAGATGGTTCAGCTACTAAAAGCACTTGTTACCATGATGATCAGAGCTTATATCCCAGTATCCACAAAGCAAGCAAAGCCCAAGAACCCTTGTAAGGCAAGGTTCTAGAGGCTGTATCTCTGGAACTTACTGGATTCTAGACTAACCAAGACAAGAGCTCCAGGTCTAAGAAGGAAATTTCCTCAGAAGAATAGGTGAACAGTGATGGAGAAGGCATGTGTAGGGACACATGTGCAGGTGAATAAACTCACGTACACTCACATGTGAAGGAAGAAAGGATAGGTGGAAGGAAGGAAGGAAAGATGGAAAGATGGAAGGATTTGGAAAACAATTCATATGACCTGGCAATTCCTTTCTTGTGTACCAAAGCAGTGAAATTCAAACCCACTAAAGCTCTGAACAGAAATAACCTGAACAATGTTACTCATGATAGAAAGCAAGTGGGAACAATTCAAAGATCAGTTAACTGACAAATGAACAATGTTATATATCAGTACAATTGAATATGGTTTGGCGTATGAAGGAATGAAGTTCTGATACACATTACAACATAGATCACAAATACCAGGAATGCCAACCCACTCTATTTCTTGGACTAGGACCAGGTAACACTTCCTAAACACTGTAGCTTGACTCAGAGAACAGGCCCTTTTCTGTACTCCCTAGCTCTCTCTTAGTCTTGTATATATTATCATTATCTATTAGCTTTTTGGCTCCTCTATAAGTACGTTCTACTAGGTAAATAATTTACATTAATTCACACATGTTCTCCAAACTGGTTAAAAGAAAAAAAGAAAAATTAAGCCAGTGCTTAGCAGAAGACCAAGTGGGCAGAAGGTAAATCTGTCCCATTTTTTTATCTGGGCCACTGCTAGAATGTGCTACCTACAATGGGGATGGAGCTTTCTACAGTTATCAAGGTGATAAAGATGTATCCCAGGTGGTTTTACTTTACAGCGCAAATACATTTCACTCCAATCTCTTTCACCCCAAGAAAAAAGTCACAATGCCAGTTTCTGCCTTCTGGACTGTGAGGTCACCCCATGACCTCCATTTCCTGTCAGCACATCATAACACAGCAGAAGGGCATTTACAGATGTTCTTAAGATTACTGATCATTGATCCGAAATCACTTTGTTCTCCAAGGACACCAGTACTCATACGTACCCATTTCCACACAAACATACTCACATACATAATTTAAATAATAAAAATAAACCTTAGGACATAAAGTGACAGGATCATTTTGGATTATTTGACAGTAAGTGCATTCGTTACTTCTCTGTTGCTATGATAAAATGTCACTATCGAAGCGTCTTACAGAAGAAACAGGATTTTGGCTCGTGGGTCCAGGGAGATAAGAGTCCATAAAGGCGTGGCGACACGGTAGGAGGCCAGCATGGCAGCCAAAGCAAGGAACTGAGAATCCATCTCCACACCCTCAAGGAAGAAGCAGAGAGTCAACTGGAAGAGGTAGAAAGCCTTCAACTCTCTAGGCCCACCTTCAGTGCTTCCTGCAACAAGGCAGTGCCTTCTAATCATTCCCTGGGGACCAAGGGCTCAAAGTGCCAGCTATGGAAGACATTTCTCATTTAAGTCACAGTGACGAATCAATCAGGCCTTTAAATGCAGAGCTCTCCAGAGGAAAAGGAAGAGGAAGTCTGAGATCAAAACCACACCTAGGATTCCACAGTTCACTGCTGGTTTGAAACGAAAATGACCTATCCACTAAGGGGTTGGTCACCTTGGTTTCTATGTCAATTAATTTTGTGAGCTTAAAGAGACTTGGTGGGATCTTCCTCAAGAGTTTTTCAGTTCCCTCACTTTCTCCCTCCCTTCCTTCCTCCCCACCTCTGTTTTCTTCTCTTTTCTCCCCAGATCTACCTCTCAGAGAATATTAAAAAGCCAAATTAATATTATTCATTTTTCTATTTAGTAGTTCCATAAAGGAGAACAACAAACGTGGATTTGGGACCTTCATACAAATTAATGATTTGTAACCGACTCCCCCCCTCCCTTCCTCCTTCACTCCCTTTCCCTCCCTCCCTCCTTCTCCTTTTCTCTGTCTCTGTCTCTGTCTCTGTTTCTCTCTCTGTGTATGTGTGTGTGTGTGTGTGTGTGTGTGTGTGTGTGTGTGTGTGTGTGTGTACTGGTACATTGTACTGTAAAACCTCTGTGACAATCAGAGGAAAACTTGTAGGAGTCTGCTCTCTCCTTCATTTCTGGCTTCTGGTGATGAGACTCAGGTCACATGACTTGTTGTAAAGGCCTTATACCCACTGAGCCAGCTGGCCCACCAACACTACCTAATTTTGAAACAAAGTTTAGCTGAACTACAGCCCTACCCATTTACTAATTATTACATATTGAGGGATTCTAAGGGGTTTTCCAGTCCCACACCCTCCTTACAGCTTCCCCTCCCCCCTGGAGCCAAGGCTAGGCCAAGTTCCATTCTCCACCCACAAGATTATTCTCTTGAGTAAAAAAATTCTCAGAACGTACTGACTGATAGATACCTGACCCTCCGGAAAGTCCCAGGTAGAATTCGAATGTGTGTCATGCTTGCTAGCCAATAGATTTAAAGGTCAATATGCTTAGCCAATAAGTTTGAACTGTAACCTTGCTGATGTAACCTGTGCCCCTAAAAAAGTATAAAAACTGCTTGTACTAGCCATTCAGGATCGCCTTCTTGGTAAATCTCCTTGAGGGACTAATTGAAGGTCAACCCCAGAAAGTAAACCTCTTGCTTTTGTATCAGTCTGCATCTTGGTGTCTCACTCAGGGGGTGGGGGGCATCTTGAAGTAAGTGCCACTGAGCGAGGATTGGGGTCTTACCATACTGTGTGACTGTTAGATGCCACAATGGCAGTATTGGGCACTTAAGTAAGAGCTCAAATTTTCTCACACTTTACTAATTTCCCCAAGTCTGCATAATTAATTTTGGGGAGGGTTGTGTCTTTGATAGTACAGTTTAAACTAATTTTAATTTCAAAATAATCACTTTGCCGCTTGTTAACCTTGACCTTGAAGTGATTTACTTAGCTTTTAAGGTTTGAGTTTTGTCATGTTTAAGATAGAATAATGTGAGAATTACAGAGTATTATGAAGATTAAGTTAAGAAATGAAAGGCATAGTAATGAGACACTGGGAGGTGTTCAGCTGGGTGCTCATTTGCTACTTTGTAGGTTCCGCTTTCTTCCACCCTTTCCCACCCCTTTTCTCCCCCCCTTTCAACCCCCTAATGCTAGATAGGAGAGAAAAAAGTATAGAGGAGAAAAGAGGCAACATTATCATTAGACAACTTCCTGCTGATTAGTACTGTCAAACTTCTTGGGGCAAGTTCGATCTTTGTTCCTCTTGTGGTTTCTTTGTGCATGACTTCTTAACAAATTGTGACCAACAGCAAACAACCAACAACCCACTGGTTGGGGTGCAGGTCACCTCACAAACCACGCGAACACCAATCTCAGTCAGACAGGGATAGTTTATTGAGCATTTGTCCCAGAACTGATTGATCAGGGCTGCAGAGCAGACTCGAGCTGGCAGAGACCCTGAACCAGGATGCTACGTACCTTTTAAGTCTTGAAGTCCACAAACATCTGTGCCAAATTATTCCACCAATCAGGATTTAGGCATAGGGGACTTCCTTAGGAACATGTCTTTGTTGTACATTTCTCCTGTTCTCATTGGTTAGGGTATTCAGCTGTGGCAGGGGACTTGCCTTGCCTAACATTCATGTCTTAACTTGCCAACTGGGATGTCATTTACCCACATACATGTCTCTTTCTGCCAAGTAGGATGTCAGTTCGCAGAGAGGTCTTGGGAACTTAGACTTTATTTGACCCCTAAGTTAAATGGACGTCTTATTCCAAATAGCTTCTTATATTGGCGCAGGTGTCTCTCTTTTATTGGGCTCCATCTCATGGACAGCTTATAAAAGTAAAAACCAGAAAAGCTCATAAACAAATGCAGGAAGTGCTGCCTGGCTGGTTGGTTTAGGTCCAAGCTTACTGTGGCCTACCATACAAAGCAATTCTAACTGACTTCTAGTGTGATTGGTTTCCAAGAACACCAACACATAGAACATAATTTGTAATCAACTAGGGCACAAGAAAGTTTCCTAGTAACAGCACATGAGAAAGTTTCCTTATAGCATTAGTAATAGCACAAAATGACAGGCTAGCAGAAACTTAGAATACCCAAGACATTTTGCAAAACACAAGAAAACCAAGAAGGAAGACCATCATGTAGATACTTCATTCCTCCTTAGAATAAGGAACAAAATACCCATGAAAGGATATAAGTACAGAGACAAAATTTAGAGATAAGATGTAAGGATGGACTATCCAGAGACTACCCCATCTGAGGATCCATCCCATCATCAGTCACCAAACCCAGATACTAATGCACATGCCAGCAAGATTCTGCTGAAGGGACCCTGATATAGCGGCCTCTTGTGAGGCTATGCCAGTGCCTGGCAAACACAGAAGTGGGTGCTCACAGTCAGCTATTGGATGGAGCACAGGGCCCCCAATGGAGGAGCTAGAGAAAGTACCCAAGGAGCTGAAGGGGGATGCAACCTTGTAGGTGGAACAACAATATGAACTAACCAGTACCCCCTGAGCTCGTGTCTCTAGCTGCAAATGTAGCAGAAGATGGCCTAATCGGCCATCATTGGGAAGAGAGGCCCCTTGGTCTTGCAAACTTTATATGACCCAGCACAGGGGAAGGCCAGGGCCAAGAAGTGGGAGTGGGTGGATAGGGGAGCAGGAGAAGGGGGAGGGTATGGGGAACTTTCGGGATAGCATTTGAAATGTAAATGAAGAAGATAATAATAAAAAGAAAATTAATATTTAAACCCAGAATGATTCATAATAAAAAGTGAAGAAAATGACAGCTAGACAGGTAACAGTCAGCTAGGTCTTAACTTTTTACCTAGGCCTTAACAGCACCAACATCTTGGGGCCCTAGCATTTATATACCCTCCAAAAAGGCTCCAGAATTCCAAACATCACACAACTGAAGAAACTATCTGCAGCTGGCAAAACCATGCTTCTGCTAGAGCATGAGGCAAATCATTGTCAGCTTCTGTGAACAATCTGAAGGAGTCCCATATCCCACACCTGGGATTAAAACAAAAAACACATTCCCATAACGTTTCTGTATTTTTCAAAGAAACCAAAACTCTCACGAGAGTTGAGGAACACATACTGTCTTAGGATTTCCAGGCTGCAGTAAAACAGCATGACCAATGAGCAAGTTGGGGAGGGAAAGGGTTTGATCAGCTTACACTTCCGCATAGCTCATCATCAAAGGAAGTCGGGACAGGAACTCAAACAGGTCAGGAACCTGGAGGCAGGAGCTGCTAGAGAGGCCACAGAGGGGTGCTGCTTGCTGCCTTGCTCCTTCTGGTTTACTCAGCCTGATTTTTCTTTTCTTCCCCCCCCCATTAATCTATTTATTTATTCACTTTACATCCCCATCTCAGCCCCTCTCCCTCCTCTCCTTTCAGTTCCATGCTCCTACCCCTTTGTCCCATTCCCCCCCCCTTCTCAGAGTGGGGATCCTCCTCCAACCAGGCCTGACACATCAAGTCTCATCAGGACGAAGTGTATCCTCTCTCACTGAGACCAGACAAGGCATCCCAGCTAGGGGAAAGGGACCTCAAGACAGGCAACAGAAGCTGAGTCAGAGACAACCCCTGCTCCAATTTTTGGGGAACCTACATGAAGACTAAGCCCCACATCTGCTAGAAGAGCCTAGGTCCAGTTTATACATGCTTTTTGGTTGGTGGTTCAGTCTTTGTGAGCCTGCATGAGTCCAGGTTAGTTGGCTTTACAGGTCTCCTTGTGGTGTCCTTGACCCCTCCAGCTCCCTCAATCCTTCCTGGAGCTCTTCCGCAAGACTCACTGAGTTCTACCTGATGTTTGGCTGTGGGTCTCTGCATCTGTTTCCATCAGCTGCTGGGTGGAGCCTCTCAGATGACAGCTGTGCTAGACTCCTCTCTATAAGCAGAGCAGAGTATCATTAACAGTTTCAGGGGTTGGGTCTCTTCCATGGGGTGAGTCTTAAGTTGGGCCAGTCATTGGTTGGCCACTCTCTCAAACCTTGCTCCATCTTTGTCCCTGTCTGGAGGAATCCACTTCAGGCTCCATATCTCCTACTACTAGGAGTCTCAGCTAGGGTAACCCTCATATCTTCCTAGGAGCTTCCCTTGTCCTAGATTTCTGGTTTGTCCCCCTCCACCGATTTCCCTTCTCTCTCTGAGCCCTCTCATCCCCAACCGCTGCTCTCCCCTTACCTGATTCACACTTCCTCACATGCTCTCCCACACAGTTCCCTTCTCCATCCACTTCCAATGTCTTATTTTATTTCCCCTTCTGAGTGAGATTCATGCATCATCCTTTGGGTCATTCTTGTTACTTAGTGTCTTTGGATCTGTAGATTGTAGCATGGTTATCGTGTAATTTATGTCCAATACCAACATCAGTGGGTACATACCATATATGCCTTTTTGAGTCTGGGTTATCTCACTCAGGAGGATATTTGCTAGTTCCATCCATTTGCCTGCAAATTTCATGATGTATTAGTCAGGGTTCTCTAGAGTCACAGAACTTACGGATATTCTCTATATAGTAAAGGAAGTTATTGATGACTTACAGTCTGCAGTCCAA
>NC_034593.1:87556528-87564587 GCF_900095145.1 Mus pahari
CATCTGGGTTGTTTCCAGTTTCTGGCTACTATGAATAAAGCTGCTATGAACATAGTGGAGCAAGTATCCTTGTGGTATGGTGGAGCATTTTTTTGGGGTATATGCCCAGGAGTGATATAGCTGGGTCTTGAGGTAGATCTCTTCCTAATTTTCTGAGAAACCACCATATTGAATTTCAAAGCATTTGTACAAGTTTGCACTCCCACCAGCAATGGAGGAGTGCTTCACATCCTCGACAGCATGAGCTGTCCCTTGAGTTTTCAATCTTAGCCATTCAGAGGGGTATAAGATGGAATCTCAGAGATGTTTTGATTTGCATGTCCATGATGACTAAGGATGTTGAATATTTCTTTAAGTGCTTCTAAGCCATTAGAGATTTGTCTATTGAGATTTCTCTATTTAGATTTATGTTCTGTTTTTAATTCTATTATTTGGTTTGTTGGAATCTAACTTCTTGAGTTCCTCATATATTTTGGATATTAACCCTTTGTAGATATGGGGTTGGTGATCTTTTCACGTCAATAGGTTGCCATTTTGCCCTATTGACAGTGCCTTTGCCTTACAGAAGTTTTTCAGTTTCATGAGATCCCATTTATTAATTGTTGATCTTAGAGCCTGAGCCAGTAGTGTTCTGTTCAGAAAGTTGTCTCCTGTACCAATGAGTTCAAGGATATTTCCAACATTCTATTCTTTTCGATTTAGTGTACCTAACTTTATGTTAAAGTCTTGGATCCACTTGGGTTTGAGTTTTGTACAGGGTGATAAATATGGATCTATTGCCACTCTTCTACATGCAGACATTCAGTTAGACCATCACTATCTGTTGAAGATGCTTTCGTTTTTTTCCCACTGCATGGTTTTTTCAGCCTTCTTTCTTATAGAACCCACGACCACTATCACAGGAATGGCAACACCCACAGTGGGCTGGGATCTTCCCCAAGATCGCTAATTAAGAAAACACCTTCAGATGGGTCTCAAGGAGACATTTTCTCAATTGATGTTGCCTGTTTTTAAATGGCTCTAGCTTATGTCAAGTTGATTTAAGACTTCAGCACGTGTATTGTTTCTCCATTCTGCACATGCTCCCACTTCAAGCTCCCCTTTGTGATGCTCTTTCTCCAGCTTAACTCACTGTTACTTCAGTCATCCTTACCAGTCCCATCTAGGAGAAAGCAGTCCATAATTAAATCCACACAGTTTTTTTCCTTTTCATAAAACAAATATTCACGATCAATCTTTACATTCTGTCTTTCTTATGTCATGGTTACACATTCTGAGCACATTGTTATATGATTCCAGCAAGAAAGGAAAGTAGATTTTAATAAATGACACTGTAATAATATGATTTCCTCTGAAAAAATAAAAACATAACTCTGCAAGTCACACTATAAAGTGTTAAATAAAATTAGAGCTAGTGCCTCTAAACTTCCCTTCATAGCATCATTCTCTCTCAGTTGGAAGCCTGAGATTGACATTTTCTGGCTCACTTCTCACTTTCCCTGCCCAGAACCAAACCTTCAGCAAATGCTGTTGATTTACTCTCTCAAATATATTTCAATTTATATGTTTATTTTGATTCCTGAGACCAAGCATAAATAGAATTTGAAGGCTAGATCCTTCTCATTCTTCGAGTCTTTGCTTGAATATTGCTTTTTAGATTAAGTTGCACAATATAGGGTGACGTAGGCCATATTCATGCAAGTATGCAATGAACTTTAAGCATGACCCCTGTTCCCTGATTCACATTCTCCTTGCCACTCTCAGTCTTGTTAGTCACCTTTGTTCTATTAGACCCCTGGGTGACTTCTCCTTTCTACTTTAATGCCACATGCACATATATGCTTTTATGGTTCTATAAGTTTTTAAGAACAGTAAGGGAAGAGAATGAATGTAATATTTGTTTTTCTGGGACCCGCGTAAACCACTTAGTATGACTATTTCCAGTTGAATTCATTTTCCTATAAATGACAAAGCTTCATTCCTCTTTGTGGCTGAAAAGTTCCACTGTAATTGTGTGTGTGTGTGTGTGTGTGTGTGTGTGTGTGTGTGTGATGCATGCATATGTTCACATGTGCTTGGGGAGACCAGAGGTCAGTCTTGAGTATCATTTTTTGGAAGTCACCCACCTTATTTTTTTGACACAAATCTTTCACTGTCGTGGAGTTTACCAAGTAGCCTAGGCTGGTCTTGGCTGGGTCAGTGAGTCCCAGAGCCTTGGCTGTCACTGCCTCTTCAGCAAATGGGCTGTAAGCACACATCACCACACTCAACTTCTTTACATGGATGCTGGGCTTCTGACTAGGGCCCTAAAATTCATATGCAAATATGTTGCTGACTGGGACATCTTTTCCAGTTTCAAGCCACATTTTCTTCATGGTTTGTTTCTAAAAGTGGCTATTCTCAATAGTACTATGGTAAACAATGATGCACTGTCTCAGCATCTTAATTCCCCTCAAAACTAACACTAAAAAATGTACATCACATGCTGTATGTTATCTTGTTTATTTAATATTTCAACAGCACATTGATCGACATCTAGCAAACCATTAAGGAAGGCCAGGAAAAAAGAGTCAAGGGAAGGAAGGAGGAAGGCACACAAATGAAGTTGTGACAAATGAGGAGTGGCTTTAAGTAATTTAAGTGAAAATGCAGGCTGCCAAGGTGGATTACAATTATAACACATGATGAGAAAAGTTAGGTCTTGAATAGAACTTCAATAGTCCACATCATGATTTGTCTGAGTTCTCCATGCTTCTAGAGGTCTCTACTAACTGTAGGATTAAGCAAATTGGAAAGTCAAATCTAGATATCTCCTTTCCCAATAGAAAATTTTACCTGTAAATTAATCTGTTTTTCTAGACACACTCCTGGTATTAGCTAGAGTTCTTTAGAGGAAAATAACTAGTAGGATAAATATGTACAGGTATATACTATAAAAGGGGACTTGACTGGATGGATACTCTGATGGCCATCTTACACTAGAAAGGTTGAGAACTACTGTCTACAATGTTGGATGCTTTACTGCCAGCTGGCTAGTGAAGGGTGGGAAGATTTCTGGAGAATTTCTGATCATCAGTCTACAGTCAAGGCTGAAGAAGATGAGTTCTGATGCCAGTTATGGATGGGAGCAGCATCCACAGCAGCAGCATGATAGATGCACTAACCAGCAGGCAGAAAAGAGATAAGCAAGCTTTCTCTTTGGATATCTTTCTATATGGAAGGTTTTGCCCACTGAGAGTCTTCTCCCCTGGGCAAATCCTCCCTAGAAATGTTCTGAGTCCCACCCAAAAGCATGTCTCTTAAATGATTCCAGATGTAATCAGCTTGACAATCATGATTAAAGTATTGCAGTCCATTATTGCTCAAAGTTCTTATTGATGTACTGGTTCTGTCATTTTGTTGATTTTATAGCGTTTGGTTCCCCTCTATTCCTTTACTAGTCTTCTAGCATGTTCTTTCCTATAGCCTCATGTGGGACTGTGAAAAGGACTCTGTTTTCTGGTTGAGCTAGGTTAAAACACCGGAGACCCAACAGATAACTCTGCAAGGGACAGAAGGAAGTTTGCCACACTCCCACACAGCAGGCTCCTGACATGAGGCCCAAGCTCCATAATTCTGTGGCCATCAGTCACATAGTGCAACACTCCAAACCCCAGGTATTCTGTCTGGACTCTATCCCCACAGTTACTTGGCAACAGCCAGGTAGGCCTGGCCCACTATAAGAGGGGCTGTTTGCCCCCTCCTCCCTCTATTACGCTCTTATTCTCTTATGCTTGCCTCTCTCTTACCCTCTTGCTCCCCCTCTCTCCACATTCCCTTCCCCCCTCTTTCCACATGGCTATGGCCAGCCTCTACTTCTCTACTCTCTCCCTCTCTGCCTTTTTCTGCCTCTTCTACCCTCTTAGCTCCCCCTCCCACCATGACAATAAATGCCTTAAAACCATGGACCGCCTCTTCTCATCAGAATCCATTATTCCATATTCCCTAGCTTCCAGGGTTCTTTTGAGAAACTTCTGTAACAAACAGTTTTGCCTATATATATTATTTGATATTCTTCTTTTACTACTTCCAATACTTCTCTTTGTTCTTGTGTTGGGAGGTTCCCTGGAGGTCATGTCCGTCCATTTGGTGTTCTAGATACTTTCCAACCCTGGAATAGTTTTGTCTTTCTGTGGTTTGGGGAAATTTTCTGTTAGGATTTAATTAAATATGCTGTTTATGACTTTATCCTGATGTATATTTTTGTCTTTTCATATCTCCATGATTTGCAAATTTGGTCTTTAAACAGTATCCTGTGGAACCTGTGTGTTCTGTTCATATTTTCTTATTACTTTATCTTTGTTACTATTTCAGTGTTCCAGTTCCTCCATTTTGTCTTCTATCCCTGATATTCTGTCTCCATTTGATCCATTCTAGAGTGGAGCTTTCTACTGAGTTTGTTATTTGACTTGCTAAGTCTTCTCCTTCTAAAATTGCAATTCGACTCTTTTTGGTATTTGTATCTTTTTATTCAAGTCCATTTTTATATCCTATAGTGTCTTTCTTGTTCCACTCAGTTATTTGTATTGTCTTTTAAATTTTTTTGTTTATTTATATGTATCTTTTTTGTTTTCATTAAACATTCTTATGCCTTTTCTCTTAAATTCTTTGTTTGAGATTTTATCTAATTAATTCTCACTGGAAGTCATTACTGTGAAATTGGTATTTCAGGAGGAGGCATGCTGACTTGTTTTTCATGTTTTTTATATTATTGAACTGGGCCTTGCAACTGTTATTTCATTGGTTGTATTTTTTTTCTTAAGATTTATTCATTTATTTTATGTATGAGTGCTCTATCTACATGGATACCAGAAGAGGGCATCAGATCCCATTGGAGATGGTTGTGAGCCACCATGTGGTTGCTGTAAATTGAACTCATGACCTTTAGAAGAGCATCCAGTGCTCTTAACCATTGAGCCACCTCTCTAGCCCCTGACTGGGTTTTTATTAGCTATATTAACTCAATTAAAGTAGCTGCAATATTTAAGTTAAAAGGTCAGGTTGTGAAACTTCTTGTGTATCTCCCGGAAGTTAAGCCCTTAGTCCATGTACGCAAGACACCTAGTCTGGCCTCCATATTACTCACAAAATAGACTTGTAACTACAGAAGCAAAGAAGGCTGATGAATAGTCCTGGTATGCTTATGCCCTATTAGTTAAAAACAGCATTCTCTCTAACTTTAGTAATTTTGGTGAATAAATAAGTAAGGGTAGTACAGTTTATAATAAGTCATTAGTTACTAAAATTGTGAGCAAAAGGAATATAGACTGGGTAAGGATGGGGATTGGTGTTAGACCAATTAAAAAAAAATCAAGATGAGAAAATTACCCGAGAAAAGATAGTTGGGAGACTGTTATGGATCTGATAGTTTATTATTAAAGGTTATTAAACTTTGTTGAGGTCATAGTTAAGAAATAAAAACAAAAGGGATATGTGGGAAAAGAGGTAGAAATGAGAATTTTTTGCCTGAATGATCTAGCTATTGATGGGAATATTGATATCACCCATTATTTCTGTATCTTAACTGGTCTTTGTTTTCCCATAGTTTTCTTTCTTTCTTTATTTATCTACCTATTTATTTATGTATTTATTTATAGTAAATATTTAATTTGTGTTTCTATCTTTTTAAAAAATTATTTTATTAGATATTTTCTTCATTTATATTTCAAATGCTATCCCGAATGTCCCCTATACCCTCCCCCCACCCTGCTCCCCTGCCCACTCACTCCCACTTCTTGGCCCTGGCATTCCCCTGTACGGGGAATATAAAGTTTGCAAGACCAAGGGGCCTCTCTTCCCAGCGATGGCTGACTAGGCCATCTTCTGCTATATATGCAGCTAGAGACATGAGCTCTGGGGGTACTGATTAGTTTATATTGTTGTTCCACCTATAGGGTTGCAGACCCCTTCAGTTCTTTGAGTAATTTCTCTAGCTCCTCCATTTCCATAGTTTTCATTTCATGAATCTACGTGTACTCATGTTCAGTGCATATATTTTATCCATTCTTGGTGCACTTTTTGTTCATTCAGCTGTAGCGACCGTCTTTAACTCTTCTGAATAATTTTTGGTTGGCATTTGCTCTCCCTGATAACAGATTAGCTACCCTAACACTTTCAGTCTTTGTGTATCTTTGTGTGTCCCTTGTCTCTGACAAGGAACTAAGTGTTGCCATATATAAACATATACATATATATACATATATATACACATATATATGCATATACACATACAAACATATGTATACACACATGCACCTGTGCAGCTTCTGCACTGCCAAACTGTTGACATATGCAGAATGACAATTAGGTACAAACATTGTAATACCTAAACAATTACTAACAATGTATCGAGATACACAAAAGCACTCTAAGGAAATCAACATGGAATATCTAATCAATAAGAAGGTAGCAGGGAAATAAACTGAGAGCATATAGATGATAAAGGTAAAATAGCATATTTAATCTCCAAATCAGTGTGTTAACATTTAAGTATACTGAATTTAAATGGTCTAGGTGTTCAAAGTAAAAGATAGAGATTATAGAATAGTTTTTTTTTTAAATAAGAAAACAAAAATGACCCCAATAAATGTGTGTGTCTACAAAAGTCTTATATTAATTACAAAGATATGAGGAGACAAGCAAAAACAAAAATAGAAAAAAAGAAAGAGAGAAAGAAAGATGAAGCAAAAGAGTAAAAGGAGGTATATTATTGTCAGAATCAGGGCAAAACATTGACAAGAATCATATATCATTGACAAGAGTCAATTTACTGAGATCAAGTAAGTTTAGATATATCTATTTATATAATAAATAATGTATGTTATATATTATATACATTTATATTTAAATGTATATGATATAGGTGTTAGATGCATGTATATCCAGAGCTGGGTGCTAGTAGGAAGCCTCACGTTATTCTCTTCCTCTTTCTCTCTTTCTTTCTTTCTTTCTTTCTTTCTTTCTTTCTTTCTTTCTTTCTTTCT
Organism: Mus pahari; assembly: GCF_900095145.1. Lineage (NCBI taxonomy): Eukaryota > Metazoa > Chordata > Mammalia > Rodentia > Muridae > Mus > Mus pahari. The sequence continues at coordinate 87,563,551 of NC_034593.1, forward strand.
TTCTTTCTTTCTTTCATGTTACAGGGTCTCTATGTATCTGTGGCAACCCTAGAACTCACTATGTAGATCAGGCTGGCCTCTAACTCACCTAGACCCACCTGTCTCTGCTTCCTGCGTGCTGGGGTTAAAGGAGTGTACCACAAGTCTATCTCTAATATAAACTTCTATGCAGAATACTTTCCAACTCTAAGATAACCAAACTTCCATTTACACCCAACCAATGGACTGAAGCTGGTGACCTCTGTGGTTGAATTATGGAAAAGCTGGAAGAAGCTGAGGAGAAGGGCGACCTTATAAGAAGATCCGCAGTCTCAATTAACTTGGATCTCTTAGACACTGAGCCATCAACCAGGCAGCATACACCAGCTGATATGTCGCCCACAACAAGTATACAGCAAAGGACTTCCGGGTCTGGATTCAATCAGAGAAGGTGCACCTAAACCTCGAGAGACTTGGAGACCCAGAGAGTGGGGGAGATCTGGTGGGGTGAGGGGGGACATCCTCTTGGAGATGCAGAGGTGAGGGGGGAGGAAGTGTGTAATGTGGTACACTCAGAGGGTGGATCGGGAGGGGGATAAAATCTGGATTGTAAAAAAAAAATTAAAGAATAATAAATAAATAAATTTTAGAAAAATGGTTAAATATTTGAACAGACACTCCAGCATAGATGTATAGAGATCAATTAAGCATATAAATTGTGATCAATGTATTTGTTATGGAGACCCAAATTAAAACCAAAGCAAGCCAACAGTACACCTCCTTAAGGATGACTAAAAAATTAAAGACTGAACCAAACATTAGCAAGAATATGGGACAATCAGAACCTGGCATAGGCATCTGCTAAGATACCACCCTGAATCAAGAAAAGAAAAGAAAAGAAAAGAAAAGAAAAGAAAAGAAAAGAAAAGAAAAGAAAAGAAAAGAAAAGAAAAGAAAAGAGGAAAGGAAAGGAAAGGAAAGGAAAGGAAAGGAAAGGAAAGGAAAGGAAAGGAAAGGAAAGGAAAGGAAAGGAAAGGAAAGGAAAGGAAAGGAAAGGA
>NC_034593.1:87564617-87578370 GCF_900095145.1 Mus pahari
AAGGAAAGGAAAGGAAAGGAAAGGAAAGGAAAGGAAAGGAAAGGAAAGGAAAGGAAAGGAAAGGAAAGGAAAGGAAAGGAAAGGACAGGCCAGAACAGAAAAGCACAACTTACTGACTCAAGCAAACATTGGGTGAGTCTCCAAATGAGTGTGCTGGCAAGATTGTTTAAATGTGTATAATTCCATTTAGAGAAGAGATTCTTAAACTGACAAAAACGAATATGTGATAGCAAAATCAGATCAGATGGTGTCACCAATGTATGCCTGTCTACCTCATCAGACCGTGCACTCTCCATGTGTGCAATGCACTGCATATCAACTCTACTTCAGTGCAGACTCCAAACAATAAAAATTCTTTCTCTTATTTTAAAGCCATCTTGGAAGCCTGGAACAGAGGTGATAAAAATAGCCAACAGAGAATGCCACTTTCTGTGATGATACATAAAGAATGGATACTAATCTTGTTATGGGATGCGTTAGTGTCCAGGGCCAGAGAGAATGACTCAATTCAGAAGAATCATTAGGGAAATTAAACATGTTTTATAAAGTAGTATAAACTTGCATCAAAATACTGGGCCTAGACAAACTCTATTCCTAATTCAGTACTAAGAGTTAGCTTGTAAGCTGTGTGATTAGGAAACCCATGGGTTGCGTGATTGGAACTTTACCACGGTCCCTGAAGTTATGCCACCAACCTGATCTTATGAGGCCAAAAGCTTCGTGACTCAGAAACTCAAAAGCCATCACTGAGGCAGAACATATGTTGCCTAGATAGATGGGTTTTTCCAGCTTTTGCTGCAAACTTTTCCACCAAGTGTGCCCAGTGTCACCTTATGAGTTTAAAAAAGAGGTGACTGATCAGGTCAGCAGTTGGGGGGGGGGGGAAGATGGTGGCAAGTTTCCAACCTGTATAGTTTACAGACTGTGAAGAACAGAAATTGTGGATCCTGAACCTTCTTCTGTAATGTGCTGGCAGCTGGGTGTTAGGAGGCGGAGAACAGAACCTTGGTTTTCACTGATAGCAAGGGCAGCTGGACTGCAGGACATTGCACGTTGCTCTGCCACCTTCCGCTCTATAAAGATGGTCAGTGCTCCTCAGGGGTTAGACATTTTCACAAAAGTGGCCTGTTGGGCAAGAGTGCTGGGTTGCCTTCAGAACAAGGCTATGTCTTGGTGATTTGCAACTTTCAGAATAAGGAAGCAGGAAAGCAGATGGCCAGCAACCATGACTCAGCAGACAGAAAGGCCTTAGTCATCAATGTGTCCTTGGCAATGAGAGCCATGGGCACGATTCCAGTTCTAGAATTATCTTAGGAAAGTTTGTACGCTGAAGACTATTAACAACTGGACTAGTTTGGAACTGAGGGCCCTTTGACATTGGCAGAGTATGTACTGTGCCTCTGAGCACAGAGGCGGTGGACTCGGGTATAGCAGACAAGGCCACGAAGGCCTATGCTTGAGCTGACCTCCCTTAGCATCTTCAGATTTACTTGAGCACAAAGCAAGTGTGCCTGACTCGGTGTCTAAGTCTGGCACAAACCTTCAGGAAATGAAGAAGTAATCGAGACACTACAGTAGGCTCCACACATGTTCTCAGGCTCTTCTTGTTGTGCACTTCAGTCGAAAGCATACTGCTTTCTGTGACAGACTCTCTACTATTAATTATGGACCAGGGAAAAGTTTCATGGCTCATTGGAGTTAGCCTACAAATTATTGATTTTCTGGACTGCTTTGAATTTTATAATAAATTAAAAAAAATATTGTCACCAGCAAAAATAGAAAGGAAGCAGGGAGGCTATGCTTAGAGATGGCACCTCCTACAGCCGTGTGTGAAGTTCAGATTTCTAGACAAACAATTAAGATAATAACCAAAGAACAGGACAGGTAAGCATCAAATGAAAGGAGGAAAGAGATGACTGAAAGTTACACAAGTAGGGGGGAATGGGCGAGGTGACTTTAGATTTAACATTTGTGGCTTACAAAAATCCAGCAGATGTCAGATTAAACATTACTAACTCCAGTTTATAAATAAGGAAACATAATAGGCTTAGAGTAGTGAGTTAGCAAGTTAATAGAGTTATAAGAGCATTAAATAACAGCCACATTTCCCTAGGCCTTTTATTTTCTTTCAGACAGGATCTCACTATGAAACCCAAATTAGCTTAAAATTCATTATGGGTATCTTAAAACACTCCTACTGTGTCAGCCCTCCCAGTGCCGGGATTACGGTGGCTGTGGGTGATCATATTTAGTTTACAATGTATTTCTCACAATGTCTTGACCTCTGAGCTTAACAAGCAGACTGACTACATATTCATCATCAGTACCTAAAGAAAATACAGGCAGATAGAATGAAATAGGGTTAGACAAATTCAACAATTGAAGTATAAGTGTTTCCTCGTAAAAGCCAAGGCTTCTAAAGTACATAAGGCAGAGGTTAAACCGAGGCAGAGGGAGCTCCATGCGACAGTCCTCCTGAGTGGGTTGAGTTCTGGTGAGTATTTACTGTTAACTTGCCACAAACCTGGAGCCACTTGGAAAGAGAAATGGTGATAGGTGTCACCAACCCACTGCTGGTGACACCATGGGCAGGTGGGCCTGGGCTGCATAAAAATGCTATTTAACAGTGAGGCAGGAAGCCAGCGAGTAAGCAATGTCCCTTCGTGGTTTCTGCTTCAGGTCCTGTGGGAATTCCTGTCCTAGCTCCCCTCAACAAGGGACTGTGATCTGACAGTGTAAGGTGATGTAAACCCTTCCCTCCCCAAGCTGTTTTTGGTCACGGTGTTTATCCCAGCAACAGATATCAGGAGAGGACAAGTCCCAAAGAAGAAAGTAAAGGTGCCATCAAGATAGAAGAGAGTTAAGGAAGGAAAAGCCGTCACTGTACACACTGCTACAGGTCTGACATAGAGTTAATCCCCTTGTAAATGGTATAGCAGATACCTCCACCACTGAAGCCACACTTATGACATCAGCCTGGATGTCCTCTTCAAAGACTGAAGCAGATGTCAGCAGCGGCAGCCTGGCTCTCCTCCCATCAAAGGCCTTCAGAGACCACAGCGCCTTCCATGAAATGTTAGGAGAGATTCGAGTCTTGTAAATGAATGTTTTGAAAACATCCCAAAGTCACTTGCAGTGAGTTGGCCTTGGAATACGTTCAGTGAGGAGCATGAACAATGAAGTTGGGTAATAATACTATGTGGGCATCTGTGGCTCTGAGAGTTCAGCTAACCGTGTGCCTAGAAAATTAGCTTGAATGGAAACAGAGCCAAAGCCAGACTCTCTGGGAGAACTCCTAATTGGGCTCATGGTTGCAACTTTCCATCATTCCCCTTCCCACAGTGACCCAGTTGCTGGGTGGATTTTCTGGGAGGGGGTGGATGTTTCATGATTCCCTTCGATGGAGTGAGTAATTGAAAGGGGAGAGTGGCATGTCCGTGCTTCTTTGAAGGATGTAATTAGGTAATATCATGCAAGAAAGGAACCCAAAAAGTTAATAAAATGCAGACTAGAGGGAAGTGCAGCTCTGCTCATCTGCGTCATCTCATTTACAGAATTTAAGATGAAACAATAGAGATAAACCAAGAAGTTACACTTGCTCATCAGAATTGCCTCAGAAGTCTGACCTCTGGCCATCAATCAAAGGGAACATCCCCTACTGAAAGTCTGTCTGTGCTGTGCTTGATCTGAAACAGAAGAATAAAGGTGGCTTCTGAATATATTTGGGGTACATTTTGATTATATCTGCAATCCCCACACTTTTTCAACTAGTAAGCTGTTTGAGAATATTTGAACATATGGTCCATCCACACCTGAATTCTCCTGCCTACAAAGATGTCAAGGAAAAAAATGTTTCTATTGCCCCTTCTGGAGCCATCTTAATTACAGGGACGGAAAGATTTCAAATCATTGGTGACTGTGTCACTGATAACTTGTCCAAACGCTATGGAGAGCATTTGTAGATTTCCTTTGGCTATTGAATTGGTTATTTTGAGTTTTAAAAGTTGCCTTTGTCCTCTCTGTCTTTTTTTCTCTGTCTCTGTCTCTGTCTCTGTCTCTGTCTCTGTTTCTCTCTCTCTCTCTCTCTCTCTCCCTCTGTGTGTGTGTGTGTGTGTGTGTGTGTGTGTGTGTGTGAGAGAGAGAGAGAGAGAGAGAGAGAGAGAGAGAGACTCTGTGTGTGTGCTGTGTGTGTGTGTGTGTGAGTGAGTGAGAGAGAGAGAGAGAGAGGAGGAAGAGGAGAAGGAGCAGGAAGGGAGGAAGGAACAGAAAGAAGAGCAGGAGAGTGGAGGTGGAGCACCTCTTTTCATGTCACAAAGCTGTCTATTTATTAGCAGTCTGTTAATGTGCACCTTCCTGGACACAGAAATAATCATGTTTTCTTCAAGGATTCTGGGGTCAGGATCAAGACAGAGGAGAGAATGTAAGGACAGATGAATTTCAACAGGAAACAGGTATACACAATTGGAAAAACTGGCCAGGGGTAGAGATACCAGGTAGGGCATGGGACACTTAGAGAAACAAGCAGAGGCAACTGCAGTCCATTGGAGGCCTTAATGTCATGGGTCATCTGAAGCCATGGGTTTGCATCATACTAAGTTTAGATTTATTTATGTATTTATGTATTTATGTATTTATTTATTTATTTATTTATTTATTGCTCATGTGCATGTGTGTGCATGTGTGCATATGTGTGCACACACATGCACACAGGCACACATCAGACACACATGTATACCACAACTTGCATATGAAGATCAGAAAACAGTAGCTTTCTGATTGCAGAAATAAGTTCTCATCCTCCACCATGAGAGTCCCAGGGATCAAACTCAGGCCATCTGGCTTGGTTGCAGGTGCCTTACCTTAATCTCACTAGCTCAAAATGAAATTCTCAAATTGCCCACAACCAACAACCTTGCTCCCCTGAAACCACGGATGTCCTGTATCCTACATTGTTTGATCACAAGCTCCAGTGATATAGCAAAAGCTAAGTGACTCCCTGTGATTTCTCAGAAATCAGCTCTCCTCTAGCTCATTAATGCTGTCCTCTGTAAGTGGCGTCAGTCACTGTGGGTTGATCAGTGAAGGTCAGGACTTGCCTGTATACACATAAAATCAAAACTCTCTCCCAAATTCTTAAGAAGTTACCTTGTCAAACCTTTTACAACCTGGGCTAGGATGGCTAGCCTTCCAGCACGGGCAGGGCCTGGGGAAGACCATGTCACATCACTCACATGATGCACAATAGAAACAAATGCATTTTCAACTTTTTTTGGTAGTACCATGATGACTGGAAAGCTATTGTCTTGTAGAAGCAGTTGATCTATATATTGACTGACATTTATACACACATACAAAAAACATCATCACCACAGAAGATATATTTCGATCTAAATAACACCTAGAGAAAGATATTTCCATAGATGAATAGCTTATTAAAGATTAGCAGAGCAATGGGCATCAGCACACCGTGGTAAGAGGTCTGTGTAGTCAAGGAACTTGAAATAAGGGGAAGATCGTCAAGACAAAATGAGATAGACTGCTTAAGTTATTTTGAAACAATTATCTTTGGCTCTAAGAGTCAATTTAAAAAGGTGACATTGGGATCTAGAGAAGATGGCTCAGCAGTTGAGAGTGCTAACTGCTCTTACAGAGGACCACAGTTCAGTTCCCACTGTGTCTGCACACCATCCCCTGTAACACCCGCTGCAGGAGATCCAATATCTTCTTCTGGCCTCTCCAGGCAACGGCACCCACATACATATGCCCTTCCACAGATACACACATAAATGTAACTTAAAATAAAAATAAATAATGTTGAAGGGGTGGCATTTGGCCCTAGGTTAAGTGAACAACTTTAGCAGACATGACTGATTGCAGAAGTTCTCTGTTTAAGGTCCTCATGGCCTTTGTGTAAGCTTAGTTCTGACAGACGTTTCAGTGACCTCATTACCACGCATAGGTGTGTAAACATCTCCTTCATATCCTCCGGGTTTTATTTATTTCATGAGCTTCACACAAGCAGCTCTAGTGTGATTCTGACAGTGTCTACAGGGAATGTCAATCTACAGTTAGCAGTGTTTTGCAGTTGGCACCGCTATAAATCCACATGACTTATTGATGATAAAAAAAAAAAACAACACATGTCCCTAAAATTCCTGAGATGTTCTAAATTTGATTATAAGGGTCAGAGACTGGACAGGTGGAAAGATCAGGGAAGTTAGTAAGACTTTGAAGAGAGCCAACAGGGAGACTATCACACATTGTTCTGTTTTTATTGGTGTGTGTTCATTTCTGCAGTGATGGATTCCACGACTCTAGGATGTACATGCTGTCTCTGAATTAATTTCTTCCCTCTTCTCTCCCTACCTCTCCCTAATAGTCCCTCTTTCCCCAAAATAAGTTTGCTTCCACTTTCATGCCATCTACAAATAAATTATTTTAGGTATCTAAACAGACCATAAATGGGAGAAGAGATACAATATTTATCTTTTTGAATTGCATCAGTTTTTTTTTTTTTTTTTTGGCAATGCCATAATTTCCTCCTTTTTTACGATTGAATAAAATCTCATTTGTATATTCTACTTTGCCTCTCTGTTGTTGTGCTAAGCCTCTAACCAAAGCAAACTTCAGGGAGAAAACAGTTCATTTGGCTTACAGGTTACAGATAGTCACCAAGAAAGCCAAGGCAGGAACTCAGCAAAGTAACCCGAGTTACATAGACTACAGAGGAAAAATGCTTACTGACTTGCTTTCACTGGCTTGCTCAACTGACTTTCTTATAAACCCAGGCCTACTTATCCTGAGAAGGTCTTGTCCACAATGGGTGGGTCCTTCCACATTAATCATTAATCAAGAAAATGTTTCATGGACACACCCACAGACCAGTCTGATGGAGACAGTTCCACATTTGAGGATCCTTCTTCCAAGGTGACTCTAGTTTCTTTTTTCTTGTGTGTGTTGTGTATGTGTCTTAATTTTCTGTACTCATTAATGTATTCACAGATACCTAGAATGATTCTATAAGACAGAAAGTGTTCTATGTTTTTAAAGGCATTTGCATGTGGCCAGGCTAATGTACAACTCCACCAGTAGTAATTCCCCCTCATTCTTAAGAGCATTTTAAAATTTGTTTTCTTAATGATAGCTATTTTCATTGATATAAGATGGAATCTGAAGATTGTTTGAATTTTCATCTCCCAGTGGCTAAGGATATTGAACAGTTTTTCATACGTTTATTGATAATTCATGCTTCGTCTTTTGAGAACCGTCATCTGTATCTCATTAGTTACTTATGAATTGTGTTGTCTTATTTGTTTAGAGTATTTAGTTTTTGAAGTGCTTACCATTCCAGGTAGTAACTCTACTGTATGATAGCTTGCAGAGACTTCTGGGCCACCCTGTAAGTGGTCCTCTCACTTGTTTGTCTCCTTTGCTGGAGAGAAGTTTCTCAAATTTCTGAAGTCACTGTGTCCACTTTTGGCTTTATTTCCTGAGCCTGTATCTTGAAGTGTGTCTGTTATGGCTTTCTCTAACAGTTTCAGAGGTTAAGGTCTTACATTAAAGTCTCTGAACTGACTCTAATAAAAGTGAGAGAACTGGTCTAGTTTCATTGTTTTAAATACAAACATCCAGTTTTACAAACATTGTCTATCTTTTTTCCCAAAAAAGTATTTTTGCCATAATTATTAAAAATCAGGCATCTGTAGTTGTGTGGTTTTTATTTCTGTGTTTTCAATTCTATTTCACTGACGAGAAAGCAGAGCAGAGCAGAACAGCACGGCACAGGAGAATAAAGTCTTAGTTACTTTTCTATTACTATAATAAAAACAGCGTGACTAAGGCAAACCTATAGATGAGTATATCTGGGGCTTACCACTCCAGAAGGAAAATATTCTCATACCTTCATGGTCAGGAACCATGACAGCAGGCAGGAAGACATGGAAGCTGGAGAAATAACTGAGAACAGAATAGATAGCAGGAAGCAGAGAGAATGTATTGGAAACAACACATGGTTTTTGAAAACCCAAAGCCTGAGACATACTTGAATGAGAAATGAGGACAAACTGTTCTCAGGTATAGTTGAGGAGAAGGTTTACTGCAGTAGATATGAGGGAGAGAACACCCAGAGGCACCTGAAAGGGTCCAGACTGAACATGGCTAGCAGATTGAATTGGGCCATGAGAGGAAAGAGGGGCTAAGTAAGGAAGGGGACAAATGGACCAAGACAGATCCAGGACCAGAGCCAACTAGGAGCCAAGAGACCAAAAGTCACATAACCAGAATAGCTGAGTTCTTTAGAAGAGAAGGTGGGGGAAGGGAAGCAGATGCCCAGCCTCTAGAAGGGAGAGGTTTAGGTTAGGGGAAGGGTGAAAGGTGCTACAGGTACCAAGAGAAACTTGTCCTGGGTTTCTTTGAGACCTAACATTTTTTCCCAGTAAGGCCACACCTCCTAAACTTACCTGTGGCTATCTGAGTGAAAATGACCTCATAGGCTCATATGTTTGAATGTTTAGTTCCCAGTTGATAAACCATTTGGAAAGGATTAGGAAGAGCAGACATGACCTGGTTGGAGGAGGTGTGTCACTGGGGGTGGGGTCTGAGGTTTCAAAAGCCCATTCCAAGCCTAGTGATTTTTTTTCTCTTTCTCTGCTGCCTACTGTGTGTAGATCAAGACATAAAGTTCTCAGCTACTACTCCAGGGCCATGCCTGTCTACTTTCTGCCGTGATGATAACATACTAACCCTCTGAAACTAATAGTAATACTAAACATATTAAGTCCCCAGTTTTCCTTCACAAGCGTTACCTTGGTCTTGGTGTCTCTTCACAGCAGTAGAATAGTAACTAAGGCAGAAGCTGTTGCCGGGGACTGGGGTGTTGCTGTAGTAGGCCTGACCATGCTGTTGTTTGGAGGAATATGAAGGACTTTGAGACTTTGGACTAGAGAAGCAGCTGAACATTTTAAGCAGAATTTACTGGGCCATCCTAGTAGAAACATGGAAAAGAGTTATGAGGGTGGTATGGTATATGGGGGCCCAGGTCAAGAAGTTTCAGAGGGGAAGACCCAAAGACCATTTTTGTGAATTGTTTTTGCAAAGAATGTGGCTACATTTTGCCCTTGTTCTTAAAACCTGCCTGAGGTTAAATTGAAGAGTGTTGGATTACTATTGGCAGAGGAGATTTCAAGACAACCTAGTACTGAAGGCATCAAATAGTCTTTAGTGATCTGCAGATCTAAAACGAAAAAAGAACAAATGGCAAAAAGAAATACAAAATATACAGTTTGAGGTGAAAGGGGACACCAAAAAATGTGATGTTGAAGCGAAGCTCTGTGCTCCAGAAGATAAAAGGTTTAAAGAAAGGCCTGATTCAAATGGAACTTAAGAGTGGTACTCTCAGGGCAAGACCCCACCAGTTAAACTTCCAACTTGGGAAAGAAATGAAAAGAAAGCTTAGAGCTCAAATGAAACCATCAACAACAGAAAGCTTATACAAATATAAGTCAAGGAGTGGCCCAGGCTTCAGCCCTAAAAAGGAAAAGAACTTGGCAGCTATGGCCAGGTGGTTCTGACTTTAGACCAAGAAAGATACAGAGTGGGGTGGGGTTACAGAATCTTCCTCTGAGGTTAAGAAACGACACTGAGGCCAGACCCATCCCTGAATGGAGGCCTGGAAAAGAGATCACTGTGTGAAGCTCTGAAGGTGAAGCCTAGGTTGCTTGGAGTCCCCAAGATATTGGAGATGCCAGAGTTGTGGGATACCTGTCAACAGGGTGTGGAACTATCCAAGTGTTGGAGATCTAAAGAACATTTGGCATCAAATGTGGAGATGCAGGATTTGGTGTTTGTACTGTTGAGTTTTGTTCTTTCTTTGGTCTAGAATTTTCTCACTATGTTCCCTTTCTTCATTTTTTGAAATGTTAATATATATTCTGTGTCATTGTATGTTGGAATGTGATTTGCTTTTTTTTTTTAATTTTAGTTTTATAGGAGGTTACAGTTAAGATTTTTTGTGTGTCTAAGAAGAGACTTTGGACTTTCAGTGTTAAAACTATAAAAAAGCATTTTGAGTGCACAAAAGTCCTTATACCCACAAATCACCAGGGAAACCAAAAATGTTAAAATACATGAGGGCCTCTCCTTAATGGACAAGATAAAATACCTGTATTCCTTCTAGAAAGCTGAGAGCGGATGTTGTTAGTAACCTTGTTGGTGATCATTTTGCTATCTGTGAAGGCAGGCTGTGGTAGTTTGAGTGAAAATGGCCCCCATAGGCTTAGAAGGAGTGGCGCTATTAGGAAGTGTGGCCTTTTTGGAATAGGGATGAGCTTGTTGGAGCTTGTGTGTCACTAAGAAGTGGGCTATGAGGTTTCAAATGCTCAAGCCAGGCCCAGTATCCCTCTCTTTTTATGCTGCTTGCTGATCCAGATGTATAATTCTCAGCACATGTCTGCCTGTGTGGTGTCATGCTTCCTGAAATGATAATGATGGAATAAATATCTGAAACTGTAATTGAGCCCCAATTAAATGTTTTCCTTTATAAAAGTTGCCATGATCTTGGTGTCCCATCACACCAATGAAACTGTAAGACCCTGACCCTCAGTCAGTGGTACTTACTTCAAGATGCCCCCGAGTTAGACACAAAGACGCAGATCAATGCAAAAGCAAGAGGTTTATTTTCAGGTGTGTTAGGATCAACCTTCAATTAGTCCCTCAAGGCAAGTGACTAGAAGGTAACCCCGAATGGTTATTACAAGCAGTTTTTATACTTTTTAGGGGCAAAGGTTACATCAGCAAGGTTACAGTTCAAACTTATTAGCTAAGCATATTGGCCTTTAAAATCTATTGGCTAGCAAACACTGGGAGATCATGACACACATTTGAACTCTATCTAGGACTTTCTAGAAGGTCAGGTGACTATCAGTCAGTAATTCAGTGGTTTTTCTGAAAATTTTTTACTCAAGAATATTCATGTGGGTGGAGAATGGAACTTGGACTAGCCTTCATCCCAGGTGGGATGGGGAAGCTGTAAGGAGGGTGTGGGACTGGAAAAGCCCTTAGGGTTCCTCAAAATCCTAACTTTACCTATCTTTTTTTTTTATAGAGGCAGACCTCACCCAAATTCTCCAGAATGTTTAGACCAGACTCTTCCTCCCCTAGACCATTGTCTTTAGATCCAGAGTTACTAGACCCAGTCTTTAGGGGAGATGTCATGTGTATTTTACATACTAATGACTTCTATGCTATCTTGGTCAGAGACCATACTAGATTCTAGGCCTTTTAGTTAAAGAACCCACCCTCATAGTCACATGTACTTTGTTAAGGAGTTTCTAAGTAGTAAGACCTTAAGCTTTATTGTGCACCTGGAATTGGAATGGTAGTTGCCTGAAAACCTCTTCCCAAATTGTACTGTGTTTTTACATATGCTGATATTGAGTCATGTGGCATTAGACTCCTGAAGTCTGATCTAGGTTGATGAAGTCAATCTTAACTGGCTTTCCATTTTCATCTCTTCTCTGGTTCACTTCCTTGCCTGGATACCTGCTGGGTTACCCTCAAAAGACTATGGGGACTTTTGAAGTTGGACTAAATGCATTCTATGGCTACAAGCCCGTGGAGCCAGGAAGTAGAATATGGTGGTTTGAATGAAAATGGCACCCTTAGGCTCAGATATTTTCCATGCTTGGTCCTTTGTTGATGTACTGTTTGGAAATTGAACCTTGATGTCTCTTTGTTGACATTTATTTATTTTCTTAATGATCTGTCTATTGATGAGAGTGGTTTGTTGAAGTTACCCATTATTATTGTGCTGAGTTCAGTCTGTGCTTTTATATTCAGAGTTGTTTGTTCCAATAAATTAGGTGCACAGATGTTTAGTATGTATATGACTGTTATATTCTCTTGGTGCATTTTTTCCTTAATAATAAAAAAGTGACCTTCTTTATCTCTTCTAATTTTAGTTTAGTGTTTGCTTTGTCACATAATAAAATAAAGGAAGTGTCTTCCTTTCTAAGTCTTTCGTATCATACACTGACTTACTTATTGTATCCAGTTCTTTTGTTTGTATTCTCTTTGATTCTATATAGGAGTTTATGCAAGCCCTCTTTGGTTTTGTTAAACATTCTTACAATCATACTTTTGAATTCTTTGAGAATTCATCTAATTCACTCTCATTATTATCCATTATTAGGGAATTGGTAATTTTTGGAAGCTTCGTGTTATCTTATGTCTGATGTTTCTGCACTGGGACTTGCACATCTGTGATTAGACCCTTGTTTAGATGTTTAGTTACTTCTGTTGGTTCACGGAAATATTTGCAGTGTTCAGGTGGGACTGTGTTGTACTCAGGTTGAGGCATGGCTCCTTGTCAATGGACCGAGTGTGTAGCTCAAGGCACTAGTTGCAATCTCAGCTCCACTGTGAGACTAGAATACTAACTGCAAAAGTCCACTCTGAAACTTCATTAAGAGTCAATTACAAAAGTCTCCCTTTCAATGCTAATTACTTTTGTTGAATAAAGGAGAATAATAATACAATACATGCTGTGGCATTTGCAAATGAAGGCAAGAATGGGAAGAAAATAAGGAGAGAAAGACTAGCAATTAACACCAGAGAAAACAGAAGTGAGGAAATTATGCAGAAGGATGATAGACGGGGATGGTAAAGAGGAATGGAGGAGCTAAGGCAGCTCCAGGTGATGACAGACTGCAAAGAGGAAGAGTAAGAATAAAGCCACAGAGACAAAATGTGGAGCAGAGACTGAAGGAAAAGCTATCCGGAAGATTGCCCTCTTACTCTAAGCTGTCCTGACTTAGCATGAACATGCTCCTTACTCCAAGTTCTCTTGGCTTAGCATGATTCCGCCTGTTATATATAGCCAATATAAGTTCAATATGAGCAATGTATGCTTTCTTCTTGTTGCCCCATTTTTACAAAGATACCTTAGCTCTAGGGGTGGCAGAAATTTCTGGGTGCTTCCTGGCCTGGCTGCTGGATGCCATAGATGGACTGGTTGCTGGATGCCATAGGTCTTTGTCCCAGGACTAGGACTTTTTCCTGATGAGCCTCTGTGACAGTTCAACAGATACTTTGATTTCAGTGATCCCTCATTCTCAAGATTCCCATGTAACTATGTAAATGCAACAAGCAAGAACATAGCAGTGCCCTGTTCAAGTGTTCTTTATACTCCCATAATTCAGCAAGTAATCTGAAATGGCACTTGTAAGCACCAGAGACCAATGAAGAGAGTCACCTATACTTGGTTATAATATCAATTATAGTAACTGATATTTATAAAGCCTGTCTGTGCCAAGATTTATGCTAGCATTTTATGTACACTGTATTTTTCAGTCCTAACAATATTTTAAGGTGGCTCTAATGTATAAGTATGAAAAACTAAAGATTGCTAATACTGCATATCTTTAAGTGCTGGAGTTGCTGCACAGATCATATCTCCTGTCTTCCAGCCCAGGGTATGAGTCCAGTTTTGTTGAGTAAAAACACAAATTGAATAAAAGTAGACAATGTCATGATCATGACAGAAAGTTAAAATGAAGTTAAGAAAAATGTCAAGGTTGTTTTGATTTGCATTTCCCTGATGGCTAAGGATGTTGAACATTTTTTCAGGTGTTTCTCAGCCATTCGATATTCCTCAGTTGGGAATTCTTTATTTAGCTCTGTACCCCATTTTTTAATGGGGTTTTTTGAGTTTTTGGAGTCCAGCTTCTTGAGCTCTTTGTATATATTGGATATTAGT
>NC_034593.1:87579096-87591901 GCF_900095145.1 Mus pahari
AGAGAGAGAGAGAGAGAGAGAGAGAGAGAGAGAGAGAGAGAGAATGATTAATGATGAACTTACAAGTTGTGTGACCAGAAGAAACTTTCGAGGAATGGGCTGTTCTCACCCCCTGACCATGTACACAAGCAGTACTGGATGTTTTGAAGCAGAGTTAGAAGAAAGAAAATTCTTTAGATCTCTGGATAAACACTGTCTGAGTGATTTTTCTAAATGAAATTATGAAGTATTGCCTCACATTTACACATATGCATATGTTATATGTGTGCAGGTGCACATGCATATGGAGGCTGGACAGTTCAGGTGTTATCCTCAAGAACGCCGTCTCTCTCCTTTGAGACAGTCTGAAGTGCGCCCAGTAAACTAAACTCACCTCCCGACACAGGTGCTAAAACCATGTGTACTGTGCCTCTCATATTTATATGGGTCCTAGTGCTTTCAAGGCAAGCTCACAGCCCTGTTACAGACCAAGATTTCCCCCAAGTCCCCACTTATAGATTTTCCCTATATTTGTTTATCCATGATATTTTTAAAAAGATTTATTTATTTTATGTGTATGATTGTCTGCTTGCATGTATGTGTATGCACACCACATGTATGTTTAGTGTACATGGAGGACAGAAGAGTATGTTGGATCTTCTGGAACTGCAGTTACAGGTGGTTGTGAACTGCTGTGTGGGTGCTGGAAATAAAACCTGGGTCCTCTGCAAGAGCACCAAACAGTAAGTATTGTTAACTACTAAACCAGCTCTCAGGTGTAGCCCCATGATATTTTTAATGTGTCTGTGTGGGGGGTGTGGGGGGTGATGACAGTGATATTCATCCTAAATATTTGGGCCTGAGTTGTTAAATAGTAAATACGTTTTAATGAAAATAGATGTATGAAAAGAGACATTATAAGTGATGAACTACTCTGTATTAATTTGACCATAAGTCATCTGGAAGCAGGCCTCTCAGTTATGACTTTATATTAACCCTGCTTCTCAGTAGAAATAACTGAGCAAGGGAAAACATAGAGAAGGGCATACAAACAGCTAGGAGATGGCTTCTTGCTCTCAGCTCATCAACGGGGGAGAGTTGGTTTGCTTGTTTGTTCTTTGCTTGGGTTTAATTTTTGGTTCAAGAAGCAAATCATGTAGGTGATCTTGGCCCTTGGTGTAGTTTCCCTACACTGGTGTTGCTATGTGTTTATTGATCCCAGTCCAACGAATCACTGCAAAAGAAATTTGACCACATTTCTGTCTCAGAGGAAGGGGTGCACGTGCGTGTGTGTGCGTGTGTATGTGTGTGCATGTGTGAGCATGTGTGAGCATGCTTAGCCTGTGACTGACTGCCCATACAGCAAGACGTGTGGCTCAGGCAGGATGACCGTGGAGCTCTAATATAGTGTAGAAAACACTCAAGTGTGTGAATCAATACTGAACTTGAAGGCCAGTTTCTCTCCACCACAGCTGAGTTGCTCGTGTAAACTGAAACGGCAGTCGTGTCTGTCAGCCTCGGGGTGATGTCCACCTCCCTGCCTACTACAGTCTCTCTGCCATTCACCTGCTGGGAGAGAAGGCTTCACTGCTCCTGACATTGACTATAAGAGGATGTTTAGAGGCTGCAAGGAAGTGGGAATAGACAGAAAAGGCATCTCACTGGTGAGGCTTGCTTCTCCCTGCATTCTCTTAGTAGTACCTCACACGGTTTTATATTCTCTCTCTCTCTCTCTCTCTCTCTCTCTCTCTCTCTCTCTCTCTCTCTCTCTCTCTCTCAAGATAAGCTTTTATAAATGCTGCAAAGAGAGAGCAGTCATGGTAGTTACAGAAGAACGTCCTTCTCCCTCTCCTAGCAATAGGCATACTGTATGTGCATATAAGATACACAAATTCTACAAGGATTGGTGTTGACTTTCAAATGGAGTGGCTGTATTGGCCATGGGCGAACAGGAGAGCGGATCTAAACACCCAGCACCAAGCCAGGTGCTTTAGATAGAATCAAAACCCAGATCATCCTTTGGATTCTATGAACTTACTAGGGACAGGAGACAAAATGTCAAACTCATTAATGTTTGTATACTACCTGTCACCACATGCTAATAGACTCTCTGTCTTACAGTGACCACCAGAACCTCAGAAGTCAAAATCCCAGATCCACTGCTGACTTCCAGTTAAACTACAAAGCTCTAGTGATAAAGGCAGCGAGGTACTGGAATAAAAACGGATGGGTAGACCAACAGAATGAATGAAGGACTGGGAAGTAAACTGACAAAGCTACAACTACCTGATTTTTGACAAAGTAAGCAAAAACAGGCAGTAGGAAAAGTGCTGTAAACGGTGTGGGGGAACTGAAGCTAGCTAGGTTCCTATCTTACGCTTTGTACAAAAATCCATTCAAAATGGATGAAAGGCCTCCACTGAAACTAGAAGCAAACACAGGGAACAACTTTTAAGACACTGGCCTTGGCAAGAGTTTTCTAAACTGAGCACCAATAGCACAGGGGCCAGCCCCAACAGATGCGGCTTCATCAAATTGAAGTTTCCACACAGCAGAGCAAACAGACAGCCCACCGGATGGGAGAAAATCTTGACCAGCTGTACCTCAGGCATGAAGCTAATATCCAGAATTTACAAAGGACACCAGAAATTAAATACCAACGAAATAAAACTGCCAATCAACAAATGGGCTAACAAAATGAACAGTTTTCAGAAGAAAAATGCAAATGGCCAACAACTCTTCTTAAAAAGTGTTCAGCATCCTGAGTCAACATTAAATTTTAAATTAAATGCAAATTAAAAACACTTTGAGCCATTACCTCACCCAAGTTGGAATGTCTGTTGCCAAGAAATCTGATAGTAAATGTGAAGAGGGTGGGCATGCAAATTAATAAAGCCAATAAGGGAATGAGTTTGGAGGCTCCTCACAGTATGACCCAGCTATTCCTCTGCTGGGTATACATACACCCAGAGAGCTCTATAACCTAGCATGGAGAAATTGTCACATTCATTTTTATTGTTGCTCTACTTGCTACAGCAAAGCAATGGAACCGGCCTAAACACCTAGCAAGATGTAAATGGGTAATGAAAAGATGGCATACATATAAATGGAATATTATTCATCTCTAAATAAAAAATAAAATCATATAATTTGCAAGAAAATATATGAACACCCTAGTCTATAATGTGTATGTGTTTATATGTAAACAGCTATAAGTGGGTGTCTTAGTTGGGGTTTTCTATTGATGCAGCACTGAATTAAGTTGGGAAGAAATATTTATTTGGCTTACTTCCATATTGATGTTTATCATCAAAGGTAGTCAGAGCAGACACTCAAATATGGCAGGAACATGCAGGCAGGAGCTGATGCAGAGGCCATGGAGGGATGCTGCTTACTGGCTTGCTCCTCATGGCTTGCTCAGTCTGCTTCCTTACAGAACCCAGGATCACAATCCCAGGGATGGCACCACCTACCATGAGCTGGGCACTTCCCCATCAATCACTAATTAAGGAAATACCTAACAGCTGGATCTTATGGAGGCTTCATGCTCAATTACAATGTCCTTCTTTCTGATAACTCTACCTTGTGTCAAGCTGACATAAGACAAGCCAACACAGTGGGGGCATGGATAACATTTTGAAAGGATAACAGGTGAGGAGGAAGGATGAAATGCAGGCTAAGGGACACATGAAAGATTACATAAAAGCTAATTGGGTTTTTTTTTTTTTACTATTTTAACTCAGCCATCTGTTAGCCTTTGTGTGGATATAGGCATGCATATATAATTGGTGGTGAAAGTGTAAAACCTCAAGGAAAGCTTTGGTGGTTCCTGAGTGGTCGTTCAAAGTGCAGAGAAGAGTGTGTGAGGGTGGAGCAAGTGTGTGCGGCCAGACTGATTTCCAAAGTGGCTATACCAGTTTGCAATCCCACCAGCAATGGAGGAGTATTCCTCTTGACATTTCAGCCTTCTTGGGCAGAACAGCTAAATATAACTTAATGATGCATCAGAGCCCGAGATGTATGTATGGAAGTTTTTATTTGGAAGCTTCAGGTATGTAGGGAAGTTTTTATTTTGCTGAGTAGCCCAAAACATTTATTTTACTTTTCAAAATAATTGTGCTCTTACTTGTAGTGTCAGGGTGAAGGGAAAACCCAAGGGTGCCCCTACCCACTCAGAGGAGAAGGGGAGGGGAATTGGGGAAGCATTGTAGAATGGGTGACTGGAAGGGAGGCAGAGAGAGAGAGAGAGATGCAAAGTGAATAAGTAAAAATATCAAATTCAATTTTTAAAAAAATGTGCTCTGTGTTGTCAGGCTGTCAGCTGCCCATGTGTCTGTCAGTGTACTCACATTTCTTGTCAGCTTTTAGCATCTTTTCTTGATTGAGGTTGCAGGGTATTTTCATGCCTTTTGAAAAATGCTTCTGTTTCTCAGTTATGTTTTGGGGTGAATCTAGTTTTGAATCTAGTTTTGCTGGGAATCTAGTACCCCAAAGAAATGGTATGTAACCTTGAGTCTTTGATCTTTCAGGTTTGCTTTTGTTTGTGTGTGTGTGTGTGTGTGTGTGTGTGTGTGTGTGTATGACATGAAAAGGGATACATGCAATCTAGCTATAAGAGCTTGTACACATGCTGTGTGTTGGTCATGTCATATATGCTGTATCTATAATTTCTAGCAAACAAAATAACTTTATTATAATGAAAGCACAAATAAGTGCATGGCACTGATGGGCTAAGGTACTAGTTAAACACATACTTGCCTCAAACAGTCTTCTGTGCACTTAGAAATATCTCTTCCATGACAAAGTTATCACTGAGTGTAGAGTTGTTCAGTTTCCAAGAGAATGTAGGATTTCTGTTGTTTTTGTTGTTATTGAAGTCTAGCCTTAGTCCATGGTGATCCTGGATGTTTTGGGTTAGGAGCTTTTTACACTTTGTATTTTCTTGACTTTTGTGTTAATTCTTCTATGGTATCTTCTATACCTGAGATTCTCTCTTCTATCTCTTGTATTCTGTTGGTGATGCTTGCATCTGTAGCTCCTGATCTCTTTTTCAGGTTTTCCATCTCCAGAGTTGCCTCCATTTGTAATTTCTTTATTGTTTCTATTTCCATTTTTAAGTCTTGGACCATTTTTGTTCAATTCCTTCACATGTTTGATTTTGTTTTCTTGTGTGTTTTTAAGGGACTTATTTCTCTTTAAGGGCTTCTACCTGTTTGCCTGTGTTTTACTATATTTCGTTATGTGAGTTTTTTACATCCTCTGTAAAGGCCTCTATTACCTTCAGGAGATGGGCTTTTAGGTCAGCATCTTGCTTTTCAGGTGTGTTAGGGTATCCAGAGCTTGCTGTAGTAGGAGAACTGGGTTCTGACAGTGTCGAATTATATTGGCTCCTGTTGTTTATGCTCTTGTGCTTGCCTCTCACCATCTGATTATCTCTGGTGTTAACTGGCTTGGGTGTCTCTGACTGGAGCTTGTCACTTTGGGGGCAGGTAGAGCTCTGTGACATGGGTTAGAGCAGGTCTCCTGGGAGGCAGGCTCTCTGGTTAGGGGGAGCCTCCTGTGTCCATGGTTAGAGAAGGCCTCCTGTCTCCCTGGGTTTAGGCAGTCCTCCTGTGACCTGGTTATGATAGACCTCTTGGGAGATAGGCAGAAGCCAACAATTTTAATTTAGAGATGAGGAAACTGAATTTCTCAAGGTACACCTCTGATGGGTCCCAGCCCAGGATAGAACCTGGGTGCAGTCCTGACCCTCATGCTATGTCAAATGGGAGGCAATGTTGAGGTACAGTGGCAACTTGAAGGCATCTTCAAAAGTATCCCCAAATCCACAAGAGAATTAAAAGCCACTACTTAGTCTTTCAATGAAAGCTGCGAGCCAAATAAGATCATCAAATGATCATCACTTAAATATTCCACCAATGCTTGAATATTTCATACAGAGAAACTCTTTTGTACTAAAAGCCAATGATAGGGGGAAAGGAAGCATTTTAACATACAGTGATCAGTAGTTAGTGAACTGTTTCTCTGACCATAGTCCCAAGCCCAAGTTCTAAAGCAATGAAAGCAAAATGGAGATATCAGTTTCCCACCCATGGAGCCCTTCAGTAACTTGTATGACAGTTTAGAAGTTGCATGCAGTTTCTTTAGTAAAAGAATTAATTGCTAGGAATAATGCCTGCTGACTCACTCTGTATCAACAGAAACACAGAACCCAGTTCCCTGGCTGGAACTCTGCCTCCCTGTAGCTGGGCCCAAGGACTGACTCCGTGCTTAAACATAACCACATTTCATCCTTTCTCCACCTAGGGGGTCTTTGAGAATTTTGGTATCTCATTGGAAATGAGGGCTCTGTTTAGCAGAGACTTTTAGTAGAGGCTTCCTGGCAGGTGAGTGAACCTTCCCTTCACATCTGGTCCTGAGATTCTTGGTAGTTTCCTGGGGACCAGAGTTTGTAGCCTCTTACTAATGTCAAGCTGTGACTACCAACTGTCAACCCAACTACCTCAAGCTCCACCTCTGTAGTGTCAGTTTGAAGCACTACATTTGTTAATGGCTAATGGTCTGTATAGATTCAGACAGACACCATTATAAAATTACTATGTTGTGGTAAAATATGTACAACATAAAATCCAATGTTATAGTACCCCAATGTGTATTATATAGTGACGTTAGATACATTCACAGAGATAGGGAGCAGAAGAAACCTCGGAAGAATACGGAGAAGGGGGATGCCATCCTGGCATGGAAGAAGGGAGCTTGCTCTCTGCCTACTTGCTCTCACTCTGGCTGGCAAGTTCATTTCTTCACAGGCATCATAACCTACTTCCTCAGGATTCCAGTGTATATTGAAGACCAGCTGAGACATCCAACCTCATGGACTAAACTGCTGGACCTTTGGATCTTCCAGTGGTAGACAGATACTACTGGACTAGCTGAATCACAGCCTGTAAGCCATTCTACTAAATCCTCTTGTAAATAACTATGTTTCTTTTTCATTAATTAATAAATTAAATAAAATAAATAATTTAAATTAATTAATATAATAATTTTAATTAATATATAAATATAAGTGTTCATATTTATTCAGGGTAACAAGAATTTATTGATAATTAATGACATATATAGTCAGTAATATGTACTATATATTATTCTATATAACATTAATTAATAATATATATATTAATTCTATAAATTCTGTTTCTCTAGAGAACCCTAATACAGACTACCATTGCCTTCACACAGGGTGAAGCTGATAAGTTAACTAAGAAGAATGGCAAAGCCCTCCCCTTAGGTCAGGCTCAGAGGAAGCAAGCAAAGCCCTCCTGAGGTCTGAGTATAAAAGTCAGCAATGTGAAAAACTAGCTTCTGCAGCTTCTTCCTTTCAGGGGAATGCAGCCTGAGACTTCCGGCCACAGAGAGCACCTGCTGATGCTAGCTTACTCCTCCCCCAGTGCTGAACAGAATAAAAGTGCTGAGGTTCCAGGTTTTACTCCCCCCAAGTGAGCACAGCCAACCTGACTCCAGCTTTTCTGTGCTTGTGTCTGTGTGTCTGTCCTTTCTTCATTCCCTTTCCATTCCAGTCAGGTGTTCAGGACCAAGCTGGGCAGGATGCAGGACACAGAGTTGTGTAAACATTTCCGATGCAGTTGTTTATCACTGGAGCTTCTCATCTTCACAAAGAGAAGACTGAAGTGGAAACTTAAGGGTTCTTTGGAAAGCGTTGGAAGAGCGTTTTGCTGGGGAAAACATGTGAAGGGGCCTTTTCCTGAAGTGGACACAAGTGAAAGGATGTTTTGCTAAAGCAGATACATGAAGGAACACTGAAGACATGGGAGAGAGGACACTCTGCTAAAGCAAGCAAATGAAAGGACATGTGATGAAGGATTCTTCGCTGATGACATGCACGTGTTAGTCTGCCTTTCGTTGTGCGTTTGAGCTCACTTTGTTGAGACTCCATAGATTGAAACATGCCAAAATTTTTCTGGTGTGCTGCTGCTTCTTGCTGTTTCCTTGGACTCGGGCCAATTGGAAGAGTGATGTCAGCTAAGACAGACTCACATGCTGAGGCAAGACCTATGGGAGGACACGTGATATTTGGAAGAAATATAGCTAAGACTCAATGATGGGCAGTGATGAAGGCTGAGCTTGGCTTGCTTGAATAGCTAAATGCGGCCGAGAACTTCTCCTGGCATTCCTGTTGGTCCTGATGCTCTTGTTGGCCCTGGTCCCTCCTGCTGACTTGTACCATGGAATATAGTTGAAATATTCGGTGAAACGCCATTGGAAAAAAAATGATTTTCCCTTTGTCAGTGGGTGTCAATTGCAGATAGCTTCTTGGTGAGGGGTTTGAGTCTGTGTTTACTCCCCTGTCTGCCTGCTGGATCCCCATCAGTCTTAAACCTGTGCAGGCTCTGCGCATGCTACCTCAGTCTCTGTGAGTTCATATATAGGTTGGTCTTGGTCTTGTTGTGTCTAGAAGGCCTTATTTATTTGGTGTCTCCTAGCCACACTAGCCCTTGCGATCTCTCAGCTTCTTCACATAGTTCCCTGAACCCCGAGGGGAGGGGTTAGATGAAGACATCCCATTTAGAAATGAGTGTTCCAAAACTCTCCCAATCTCTGCAAATTATCCAGTTGTGGCTCTCTTTGTCAGTTTCTATCTAATACAAGAGGAAGCTCCTCTGATGATAGCTGGGTAGAGCGCTGAACTACAGGTATAGTAGTGTGGCTAGGAGTCATTTTATTGCTATGTTCCTTTGGGAGAACAACATTATTTGGTTTTCCCTTAGGTCCATGGCCTGTCATGTCTCAAGGTCTTGACCATCCAACCATGTTAGGCACAGTTTCCATCTCACGGAGTAGGCTTAAATCCAATCAGCGTGTGAGTTACCCTGCCCCAACCCAGTTTTGAGCCACTATTTCCCCAGCATCTCTTGCAGGCATGTCACTATGTACATCACAGGGTTTGTAGCTGAGTTGATGACTACCTTTCTCGGATAACATACAGAGCATCTTCCAGTGCCAGGAATGCCAATCAGTAGGGGGAAGCTCCCACTTAGTCATAACCTCGACTTTTCAATGTTCAGTGACTTAAGTAAATGTCCTTGGCAACAGGGCCTTACCCCCTGTTTGTAGAGACCAACCAATAGTCTTGGCAACAACCTGAGATGTTTGGAGGTTTCCAAGGGACCGTTTTGGCCAATGACTCAACTAGATGTAACCTATTCCTGGTCCTGATGTAAGAGGTTTCACTTCGTGCCGTAAGATATCTACTTGTGGCACTGTCTTCCTCATTGTTTGATGATTCCATTTATTTTTCTTTCATATACATATATTTTCTTAGTCACTGTTCTATTGCTGTGAGCTTCCATTTATTAATTGCTGGTCTTAGTGCCTTTGTTATCATTGTGCTGTTCAGAATGTCTTTTCCTGTGCCAAGTAGTTCAAGGTTCTTCCCTACTTTCTTGTTTTTCAGGTTCAGTGTATCTAGTCTTATGTTAATCCATTTAGAGTTTTTTGTGCAGGGTGATAAGTCTGGACCTATTTTCATTCTTCTACATGCTGTCACCCCGCTTGAAGAGCACCATTTGTTGAAAATGTTGTCATTTTTACAAGTGAGTATTTCTGGCTTTTATGGCAAAAATAAAATATTAATCAGTTTGTGGATTTATGTTTGAGTCTTCAACTATATTCTATATCAATATCTATATCAATATATATGTTTTTATGCCAATACCATGCTGCTTTTATTACTATAGATCTTTAGTACCACTTAAAATTATGATGGTGAGACTTCCATAAGTTCTTTTATTATTTAGGATTGTTTTAGCTATACTGTATATGTGTTTCCATATGACACTGAAAATTGTTTTTTCAATTTTTGTGAAGAATTGTGTTGTGTTTTGATGTGGATTATGTTGAGTCTGTATATTGATTTGGTAAGAGGTCATTTTCACAATATTAATTCTATTTATTTATAAGCATAGGGTATCTTTTTATCCTTTGATGTCTTCTTCAGTTTCTTTCTTCAGTGTCTTAGAGGTTTGTTTGTTTTTTGTTTTTTTTTTAATTATACAAGACCATTTACATGCTTGGCTAGAGTTATCCCAAGATGTCTTTATTTATTTGGCTATTGTGAAAGCTACTGTTTCCTTGATTTTTTTTTCTCTGCCTGTTTGTCATCTTTATGTCAAATTTTTGTTAAGTTTGTTCCTGATACTTTGCTGAAAGTGTTTATCAGTTTATAGATGTTATAGATGTTACCTGGTGGAATTTTTGTGGTTACTTATGCATATTATTATATACATAGGATGATACATCTATTTTATTTATATTTCATCTGCAAATAGCTATACTTTGACTTCTTCCCTTCCAATTTGTATACTCTTGATCTCCTTTAGTTGTCTTATTGATCTAGTTAGGACTTTAAGTGCTATACTGAAGAGATGAGAGAGTGAACAACCTTGTCTTGTTCCTGATTTTAGTGGAATTGCTTTGAGCTGCTCCAGTTTAGGTTGATATTGGTTATAGATGATGTAAATTGCCTTCATTATGTTGAGGCATGTCCCTTGTGTTCATAATCTCTCTAGGACTCTTATCATGAACGAGTGTTGGATTTTTTTAGAGGCTTTTTCTGAATCTAACAGGATGATCATGTGGTTTTTGTGTGTCAGTCTGTATAATGCAGTGGATAACATTAATCAATTTATATATGTTGAACCATCCCTACATGATGAAGCCTACATGATCCTAGTAAATACTTTTTATGTATTTTTGGATTTGGTTTGCAGGTATTTTACTGAGCATTTTTGCATTTATGTTCACAAGGGATATTGGTGTATAAGTTCTTTGTTGTTGTTGTTGTGTTTTTGTATGGTTTTGGTATCTGGGCAATAGTGGCTTTTAAAGAAGGTTTAGGCAGTGTTCCTTTAGTTTCTATTTTTCAGAATAATTTGGGAAATATTGGCATTAATTTTTCTTTGAAAGCCTGTAGAATTCTTTATGGTAGCTGGGTGTGATGGCACATGCCTTTAATTCCAGTACTCAGGTGGCAGAGGCAGGTAGAACCCTTGAGTTTGAGATCATTCTATTCTACATAGTGAGTTCCAATACAGCCAAAACTGAAGAGTAGAAAGACTTTGTCTCAAAAAAATAAAAATAAAATGCACCCAACACAGTAGCCACAAATAATATAAAATATCTTCTGGTAACTCTAACCAGAAAGATTAAGAAAGTGAAAGACCTATATGACAAGAGCTTCAATTTTGAAGAAATTTGAAAAGAAATTGAAGAAGATATGAGAAAATGGAAAGAATCCCCATGCTCATCAGTCAGGAGAATTACNATAGTAAAAATGGCCATCTTATCAAAGGCAATCTACAGAGTTAATGCAATCCCCATCAAAATCCCAACACAATTCTTTACAGATTTTGAAAGAACAATACTCAGCTTCATATGGGAAAAGAAACCCAAAAAGCTAAAACAATCCTGTACAATAAAAGAGCTTCTGGAGGTATCACCACCTCTGATCTCAGGCTTTACTAAAGAGCTATAGTAATAAAACTCATGGCTTTGGCATAAAACCAGACAAGTTGATCAATGAAATCTAACTGAAGATCCAAATATAAATCCACACCCCTTTGGACACTTGGTTTTTGGTAAATAAGCCAGAATTATAGAAGGGGGGGGGGAAAGCCTCTTCAACAAGTGGCATTGGTCTAAGAGGATGTCAGCATATTGTTGGAGCTGAAACTATGGCTCAGCAGGTAATACTCAACCTCAGTTCCCAGCACTCACACTGGGCAGCTCACCCCTTCCTGTAACTTCAGTTCCAGTGGAATTCCACATCCTCTTCTGGCCTCTGAAGGTATCCTACACCACACACACATGTAGTGGGTTGACCTGATGCTGCTTGTATTCTAATGCTAATTTGGACCCCCAAACTGGCTGCCCCAGAGACAAGGGATGTTAGCTAAGTGACCCTGATCCCAGTTAATTGTGATTGGTAAATAAAGATGGCAACAGCCAATATCTGAGCGGAAGAGACATAGGTGGGGGTTAGGTTTTCCAGGCTTGGGACCTGGAGAAAGAATGTGTAGAAAGGAGGAAGGAGAAGCTGCCAAACAAACAGAATAGTTATTTTAAAATATACTTCATTGTTATGTCTCCCTTTTCATTTCTGATTTTACTAATTTGGATACTGTGTCTGTGCCCTCTGGTTAGTCTGGCTAAGGGTTTATCTATCTTGTTGATTTTCTCAAAGAACCATCTCCTGTTTTTGTTGATTCTTTGTATTGTTCTTTTTGTTTCTATTTGTTTTGATTGTTTCCTGCTGTCTACTCCTCTTGGGTGTGTTTGCTTCTTTTTGTTCTAGAGCTTTCAGGTGTGCTGTCAAGATGCTAATGTAATCTCTCTTCAGTTTCTTTTTAGAGGCACTTGGTGCTGAGTTTTCCTCCCAACACTGTTTTCATCATGTCCCATAACTTTTGGTATGATAGGTCTTCATTTTCATTACATCTAAATTTTCATTCCATTCTATCTTTATTTTCTCCCTTAACCAAGTTATCATTGAGTAGAGCGTTGTTCAGTTTCCATGTGTATGTGAGCTTTCTGTTGTTTTTGTTGGTATTTAAGACCAGCCTCCATCCATGGTGATCTGATGGGTGCACGGGATTATTTCAGTCTTCTTGTATCTGTTGAGCCTGTTTTGTGAGGTCTGCCTTTATATGTTTCTTGACCTTTTTACCTTGCCACTTTAAATATTCTTTGTTTAGTACATTTGGTGTTTTGATTATTATGTGACAGGAAGAATTTCTTTTCTGGTCCA
>NC_034593.1:87593376-87599757 GCF_900095145.1 Mus pahari
TCTCGCCAGTGCAGACTGGAGCCTGAGCAAACTGGAGCAAAGATGGCTCCC
Source organism: Mus pahari (assembly GCF_900095145.1). Lineage (NCBI taxonomy): Eukaryota > Metazoa > Chordata > Mammalia > Rodentia > Muridae > Mus > Mus pahari. The sequence goes on from NC_034593.1 coordinate 87,593,428, forward strand.
TTACCAGCTCAGGCGGTGAGAGCGCTCCGGGGCAGACACCTCTGCTCTGGTGGGGATGGTGCCCTGATGTCTGGATCCAGAACCAGCGTCTATCCTAGAAGCTGTGTCGCTTCTGCAGTCTGCACTCTCCCTGGCAATGACGGGAGCCTGGGCATATCGGAGCATAGATGGCTCCCTTACCAGCTCAGGCAATGAGAGCGCTCCAGGGCGGAAACCTCTCCTCTGGCCTCTAGTAATTCTTTAAGGGATTTTTGTGTTTCCTTTTTAAGGGCTTCTAGCTGTTTACCTGTGTTCTCCTGCATTTCTTTAAGGGAGTTATTTATCCTTCTTAAAGTCCTCTATCACCATCATGAGAAGTGATTTTAGATCCAACTCTTGCTTTTCCAGTGTGATCCAGGACTTGCTGTGGTGGGAGAATTGAATTCTGATGATGCCACATAACCTTGGTTTCTATTGCTTATGTTCTTACACTTGCCTCCTGCCATCCAATTATCTCTAGTGCTACCTACCCTGGCTTTATCTGACTGGAGCCTGTCCTTCCTGTGATCCTGGTTGTGTCAGAACTCCTCAGAGTCCAGCTGTCTCTGTGATCCTGTGATTCTGGGATCCTGTGATCCTGAGTGTGTCAGAGCTCCTGGAAATCAAGCTGCCTCTGGGACCCTGAGATCCTGGTGTGACCAAGCTCCTGAGATTCTGGGATACTGTAGACCTGGGCATGTTAGAGTACCTGGGACTGGATCTTTCTCTGCATGTTATGGGACTTGCTGTGGAGTTTGTGCTAAGGTCAGCTCAGGGGGCCCAGACCAGAAGGTACCCATGCAGAGTTCTCAGTGTCCAAGTCCTGCTGGTCCCAGTTACTCCTGGTGTTGGGACAGATGTTGTGTTCTCCTCACCTCTGATCCTATGATCCTGGGCGTGTTAGAGCGCTTGGGAGTGGATCTTCCTCTGACTTGGGTTTTCTAAAGGATAAAGATAATGCCCAGTGGAAGTTATGTGATGACGTGCGCCTGAAATCCCAGCCTTTGAGAGGCAGGAGCAAGAGAATCTTGAGTTTGAAGTCTACCTGGCTCACACAGCAAGACTGTATCTCAAAGAAAAACAAAACAAAACAAAACCCTACCCAGCAACAATCCGATAGATTTGTAGTGGTTGGACGTAAGAGGGAACAAGGATAATGGAAAGATAGGAGGAGATGAAACCAGAGGATAGGAAGGAGCTTGTCCTAGGGAAGAGTGTTAATGTGGTTGAGCAGGCACCAGAGGAAGAGGAAAATCCTCTTTATTATCTTCTACTTTCATCAAGGCTCATGAGATGAAATCCTTAAATCATATGATGAGAGAGAGAGAGAGAGAGAGAGAGAGAGAGAGAGAGAGAGAGAGAGAACCAAGGTTATAAGATCACACCCAGCTCATTGACACAGTGACATCTCAGCAGAATTACACTTTAGATTTTACTAATGATGGTTTTATTTCAAATACAGATGATCATGATTGAGACATATATGTTCTAAAAAGGAGTAGCAGACTTCAAACATGTTTTCTAATGAGGCCTTTGAACTTTGAAGACCAGTGTCATATTACCCACATTTTACACTTAATCTCAGCCAAAAATCTGGAAACTAATTATACCATCCATGCTTGTAAAGAACACCTAAGGGATTCTTTTTCTTTGTTATTTTGAAAGACACACAGAATACAATTTCCAGGGTCATCAACACTGTTGCATTTGCATAAAATGTCACACTTAAAAGAGACCCTTTTACAATTTTTCAATACATTTTTGAATAGCAGTTTTATAAGCATTGTGATTCATTTTTAAAAACTGCACAAGCCAGGCATGGTGGCGTCTGCCTGTAAAAGTTAGAAATCTTAACAATTAGTGAAAAACACAAGGCCATGAACTTGAAGGGGAGAGGGGAGGAGCTTATGAGAAAGTTTGGAGGAATCAGAGGGAAGGAAGAAACGCTGTAATTATATTATAATCTCAAAAAACACATTTAACAAAGGACAATATGTGTTCTTAAAAAGAGATAGAAATGTAAATTATTTCATTTTCATATTGAGCTTTCATTTTTATAAGAAATATGTCTTAGTGCAATATATGTTACGCTCTGATAAAGTTAAAAAATTTAAATTTTCCATTGCCACAAAACTCTTAAGTATTAAAAATTATTAATAAGTTCAGTATTAATAATATAGTACCCAATAAATGAGATAATTTCAGATTCCACCTCATACCAGTCAGAATGACTAAGATCAAAAATTCAGGTGACAGCAGATGCTGTCGAGGATGTGGAGAAAGAGGAACACTCCTCCATTGTCAGTGGGATTGCAAGCTGGTACAACCACTCTGCAAATCAGTCTGGCGGTTCCTCAGAAAATTGGACATAGTTCTGCCAGAAGATCCAGCAATACCACTCCTGGGCATATACCCAGAAGGTGCTCCAACTGGTAATAAAGACACATGCTCCACTATGTTCATAACAGCCTTATTTATAATAGCCAGAAGCTGGAAAGAACCCAGATGTCCCTCAACAGAGGAATGGATACAGAAACTGTGGTACATTTACACAATGGAGTACTACTCAGCTATTAAAAACAATGAATTTATGAAATTCTTAGACAAATGGTTGGATCTGGAGAATATCATCTTGAGTGAGGTAACCTAATCACAAAAGAACACACATGATACGCACTCACTGATAAGTGAATATTAGTCCAGAAGCTCAGAATACCCAAGATACAATTTGCAAAACACATGAAATTCAAGAAGAAGGAAGACCAAAATGTGGACACTTCAAGCCTTCTTAGAAGGGGGAAGAAAATACCCATGGAAGGAGTTACAGAGACAAAGTTCAGAGCAGAGACTGAAGGACTGACCATCCAGAAACTGCTCCACCTGGGGATCCAGCCCATAAACAGCCTCCAAACCCAGACACTATTGCAGATGCCAACAAGATTTTGCTGACATGATCCTGATATAGCTGAGAGGCTCTGCCAGTGCCTGACTGATACAGAAGTGGATGCTCACAGTCACCCATTAGACAGAGCACAGGGTCCCCAATGAAGGAGCTAGAGCAAGTACCTAAGGAGCTGAAGGGGTTTGCAGCCCCATAGGAGGAACATCATTATGAACTAACCAGTATCTCCAGAGCTCCCTGGGACTAAACCACCAACCAAAGAAAACACATGGTGAGACGCATGGCTCTAGCTGCATATGTAGCCGAAGATGGCCTAGTCGGTCATCAATGGGAGGAGAGTCCCTTGGTCCTGTGAAGGTTAAATGCCCCAGTATGGGGGACTGTCAGGGAAGTGGGAGTGGGTGGGTTGGTGAGCAGGGGGAGGGGGAGGGGATAGGGAGTTCGCGGAGGGGAAATTAGGAAAGGGGATAACATTCAAAATGTAAATAAAATATCTAATAAAAATAAACAGAAGAAAGGAAGGAAGGAAAGAAGAATAGAAAAGAGAAGAAAAGTAAAGAAGAGAAGAGAAGAGAAGAGAAGAGAAGAGAAGAGAAGAGAAGAGAAGAGAAGAGAAGAGAAGAGAAGAACTTCAATGTAACTTATTGCCAAGATAATATTGAGTTTGACTTCAGTTCTTCCTCAACTGTGTTTTCATAGCATCCTGTGGCCGTAACTTTTAGTAACGAGAAAATGAATCACTAGAAAAAGAAAGTCTTTTGTTACACAACTGCCATTCATTTTTTTCATCTCTGTTCTGAGCTACACCAATCACTTTTTGATGTCAGTGTCCCAACTGCTTGCTTTCAACAAAATTTAGGGGTGAGCTGATATACTTTGGTGTTGTTGATTACATAATACTATGTGATTTGTGTGTCTGTTTACTTATGGTAGAATATTTTTAAAGTAATTTTTTCAATGCAAACTATACAATCTGTTTGACTAACCCAGTCCTCATCAAATCTATCAGACAAACTAGGAAAACACCTGACTTTTAATTTAAATAAGCATATTCCTTCACATGCTCACAACAGTCGTGCAACTACTTCTTTTTTTAACCCTAAAATAAGTAAGCAGATGCCCAAATCACATAGAATAATATAATCAACAACATTGAAGTATATCAAGTATATCAGCTAGTCCCTAAATTTTGTTGCAAGCCAGCAGTTGAGACACTGACCTACAAAATTGATCTGTCGCCTATTAATTATAGTCATTTGCTTTCTCATTTACTGGAAAGCATCACAATACTTGTCAAATTACTATTAATTGTGGCTAGTGACCCACTTAGGAACCTCTTTTTCTGAGTGGATTTGACAGGGTTCAGACAATCAAATCATTATTCACTTAAATACACTTTCCCAATGAAATGTTCTAAAGATGGGTCCACTTTATCATGTGCCTTTACCAGAGTCTCAGGGCTTCAATTCGATACCTAACTCCTTTAATTTGTAGTAAATGTCCACTATGTAATCTATTTGGCCCACCCAGTTCGTATTATCAAATCCATCAGACAAACTAGGGGGAAAAAAAATCTGACTTTTAGTTTAAATAACCAGATCACTACACTTGCTCATGATAATCATGCAACTACTTCTTTTTATCCCACAATAAGTAAACAGACACACAAAACATGAACAGACTTTTCAGGAAGTACTAACCTCTTGCTGCCATCTTTGTTTCTTGAGCCCACCTTGTTACCATTGCACAGGGCCACCCTCAGCACAGCCACCCTCTGGACAGGGATTAGCAAAAGGGATCCTGCTGAGAAGCCCCTGTTGTTTGTCCTGCTGCATCGATGACAGGTATGAATCAGTAACCAGTAAAGTGGGACTAGGCAAAGTGATGGTTTCTAATGTAAAGCTTCTCCTTTAACAGAAATTCATGGAAGAATAGGGAAGTGGGGCTACTATACTACAGACAAGTGCCTTGAGAACAGAGCTTGGCCTAAGCAATATCGGATCTTGCCCTTGGGCAAGTGACTGGAAGCTCATCTAGATGGGGAATGAGGGATATCAACAAAACTAGAGTCAGTATAGGGAAAACAGCAGGAGGCCTTCAAACAAGTAAAACTCACAGAGCCAAGAGAGGCATTATCTGAGCTCGATAGGCTTGGGCCTTAAAAGAAGAAGGCAGTGTGTTTGGAGTCCTGTGGGGTAACAGCAGCCATATCTGTAAGTACACAGCTAATGAATGCACAGTAAACAGTCAAGGCACAAATACCGGAAAGGACACTCTATCCCAGGGACTACCCAAACTGCATTAGTTAATGTCAATGAATGTGTATGGAGCCACAGACAATGCACTGGCTGAACTCAAAAACCATCTGCTAGCGGCATCAAGTTTGGATATCATTGAAATTAACTAATGAAGTAACTAATGAAAAGATAAATGAAAAACGATAAAAATTTTTTTGTCAAGGCAAGGTTTCAAGGGACCCAGGCTGGCCTTGAACTCTCTAAATAGTCAAAAGATGGCTTTAAACGGATTCTCCTGCTTCACACTTCTCAAGTGCTAGTAAGTTTGTGTCTTAGTTAGGGTTTTACTACTGTGACCAAGGCAAGTCTTATAAAGGACAACATTTAATTGGGGCTGGTTTACAGGTCAGAGGTTCAGTCCATTATCATCAAGGTGGGAGCGTGGCAGCATCCAGGCAGGCATGGTGCAGGCAGAGCTGAGGGTTCTGCATCTTCATCTGATGGCTGCTAGCAGAATACTGACTTCATGCAGCTAGTACAAGGGTCGTAAAGCCCACACCCACAGTGACACACTACTTCCACAAGGCCACACCTACTCCAACAGGGTCACTCCCTGGGCCGAACATACACAAACCATCACAGTGTGTATCCCACACCAAGTCCTTGGGATGTCGAGGATCAAACTCAGTGTGTGCTTGGCAATTCTTCTGGCAACTGTGATACCTCTCCACTTCCAGTGAAGGAATTTTTGATCAGAAGTTTCATTTGATGGAATCACTTAAGACTGAGTGGTCACAGATAGTTTGACTAAGGAAAACATGCCTTGGCTCTCTTCTGTTGTAGGTTGGCCTAATGCTGCTTGTATTCTAATGTTAATTTGGGTCCCCTAAAACTGTCTGTATGAGAGGGTCCCCACATAAGACATTGAGGGAACCTGCCCCCAGTTAATTCTGATTGGTAAATAAAGATGCCAGCGCCAATAGCGGGGGAGAAGAGACATAGGCAAGATTTAAGTTTCCTGGGCTTGGGATCGCGAGGAAGGAGGGGGAGAGAGAGCTGCCATGTCTTAGGAGAGTGTGCAGGAGAGGAGAGAAGAGAGTGGCCATAGAGGAAGAAAAATATGCAAGAGGGAGAACCAGAGCTGCCATGTAAAAGGGCCAAGAGAACCAGAGC
>NC_034593.1:87600364-87609380 GCF_900095145.1 Mus pahari
GAGAACCAGAGCCGCCATGTAAAAGGGCCAGGAGAACCAGAGCCGCCATGTAAAAGGGCCAGGAGAACGCAGCCAAAGGGCTGCTCAATCGGGCCAAGAGCAGCCAAGATGGAACACAGGAATTAGTAAAGAATAACGGGGCTATGGGTGGAAAGTAGATTCTAACAGCATGGAGGTTAGGCAGTTGCCCAGCTATTGTGCTGCTTAAGACATTAACATATAAAAACAATGTGTCTATCTTCCATCTGGGAACATAAATGGTCTAAGGTGGGAAGGAACCCTACATCAGGATTTTCAAAATTATTTCTACTACACTCTTCCCATCTGTAGCCTGCTCCATTAACTGTCTGCTACAATTTTCCTAAAACCAGCTCTGATCATGAGTCTTATCGCTCACAATGACTCCAAATACAGCATTGATGCCATGGCAGTGTTCTGGCATGGGAGATGAATTGATTCTTGGTGAGTTCATGGAAGTTCAGTGGTAATATCTCACACTGAAACAGATAAATAGGGCAAATGAGACTTGAGCAGGAAGCAAGAGTTTCAAGATCTATCTTACATGTATGTGCATGCACTCATGCATTAGGTATGTGCGCATGAACGCAGCTGCCTAGAGAGGCCACTAGATCCCAGGTGCCGGAGTTAGCGGTGGCTGTGAGCCATCTGACATGGGTGCTGGGGACTGAGCTCTGGTCCTCTGCAAGAGCGTTATGTACTTAATTCCTAAGCTATCTCCCTGGGTAGCGTTGTTGTTGTTGTTGTTGTTGTTGTTGTTGTTGTTGTTGTTTTGTACTTTTAAAGAGTTTAAAGTCTTCAAACTGTGAGTTACGCTGTCAGAATTTAAGGCTGGAATTATGGCTTTGTTTGCGTTTCTGATCTACTTTGCAGAGCTTCCAACAAGCAACTGAGGGAAGAGAAGAATCAAAAATAAGTCAGGCAAGTCTTCAAAGGTGCTTTGGAGAGAGGAGGGAGGGGAGGGGGAGAGAGGGGGAGGTAGAGGGAGAGAGAGGAAGAGGGAGAGGGAGAGGGAGAGGGAGAGGGGCAGAGACTAAGAGAGGACTAAGAAAGAGAACTGCTCTTCATAAGATCTTTATCTAAGAACTATGCAAGCACTTCTTTGCAGAGCAGGCTGTGTCCCCTAACAGTCTGCCTCAGGAAGCCTAAACACTAATCAGTGGCAATTAAAAGTTTCACTGGGCACTATTAAAACTTTCAAAGTCAACGAGTTGGAGTAGCAGTGGCAAATGAGTGGCAACAGGGATTGCTAAATAGTCACTGTTTGCAAGATACATCAGCCGTAGGAGTGTGCAAATTAAAAGATTTCTCCTGCGACACCAAGCCACCGAGAAACTAATTTAATCACATCCCTAAATAATTAGAAGCTCCGTGTATTCATTAAGAACCAAAAATAAGTGCTTGCGCCATGTGCAGGTAAATGACAGCAGGGACGTGCAAAAGTTGTTTTCTAGTTCAGACTCAGAAAAAAATGTGTCATTTTTATTGGCTGAAGGAAAAAAAAGTCCCTGTAATAATTTTGTGGTAATGCTCTCGTTAGGAGCCACGGGAGAGCTTAAGAAGCCCAGCGCTCTCATAAAGCATCCTGGCATTTCCATCGACTCCTCAATAACAGTTTTATGATAAAACTAACATAATGAGACGTAAAGCCCTTTAGCCCTCTGCCTGGGGACACTCAGTGTCATTACACACATTGAGGTTAAGATGAGCCTTAGACCTGAAGTATCAGGTGGCTGGAGGTCTGTCCATTTTACCCTTCACAGATTTTCAAAGAAAGAAGGCATGCTGTCACTATCAAGAGGTGTTACTATCTGGCAGCTGCCTTGCAGTGAGGTGACAAGTGTCTGGGGCTGAGCCTCTAATACAGATTGCTGAGTTTGAAGCTGTCTTGACCAGAGCTTTTGTGTGAAGCAGGAAGTTCTCACTCTGCCTTCCTAAGCTTTTCTTACAGTCAAAGTCCCAGGATAGCCCTATAGGAGACACAGTGTTGGGCTACATGCCAACTCCACCCTCCAGAGTTTGTGTGTGGGTAGAGAAGATAAAGCTTAAAGCTGGTCTGTTGACAGCAGTGGTGACAAAGTCGACCAGAGTGCAGAAAGAGGAGGGCAAGCATCACTAAATCCCCCAAAAGTTTTCCAAATGCAGCTTGGTCTTCATGTGGTTCCTGAACTACGGGAGCGGGGGCTAGCCCAAGAGCTGATGCCTCTTTGTGGGATCTGTTCTGCCTGGGCTGCCTTGTCTGACCTCGGTGGGAGAGGATAAGCCTAGCCTCGCAGAGACTTGATGTGCCAGGGTCAGGCAATAAATACCCAGGAGGCCCACCCTCTCAGAAAAGAAGGGGGTGGGGGAAGGGTTGTGGAATGGAATAAACTGGGATGGGAACAACGAGTGATGAAAAAATGAATATATATAAGATAAATAAATATATTTTAAAATTTGTTTGAGAGAGGCAATTAGGAACCAGGAGAGGAACAGAGATTTTAAAAACTAACAATGACTTTCAAAGCTTTTTCTGTGGGCCAGGACTTTATTTGCAAATGCGCATGTCATTAATGAATGGTTTCTCTTCTTCTCAAATATTGCTATGTATAATTCAACAGAGCCACGAGCCACAGAACACAGCGTAAAGCTGATGCTTGCAGCACCCCAGACCGGGTTAAAACAACAGAACATTGCAGGACTTTGAGGGGCCCCATCTTGGTCACTGCTCATCCTGTTCAGTGCACCTTCATAACCTAACTGGGACCCCACTCTCCAGCCTAACTTTCCCCTGAGCCATCCCTCACTCTCACAACTTCCCCCAGACCCCTCCAGGGGATCTGCAGTCCCTCAAACGTCAGCCATTCTTTCCTTCAAAAGCATTGGTTCATATCCCCTCTCCCTTCCAGCCTAAATCTCCTTTTAACTGGTAAACACCAAGGAACTGATTCAAAGCATCCTCATGAGAAGCTGTTCTGAGCACACTTATGTTCGCAAGTAGATGGATGGACAGAAGCTTAAGAAAAGTGCTTTGTGGAGTTAAACGGGTTCTCAGCCTCTCCACGGGCAGTCAGCCACCATCGGACTAGGCAACCCAAATGATTTAATACATCCTCTTTTTTAATGTATAGTCATTCCATCGGTCCTGTTTCTCTAGAGAACCCCGACTAAAACAGGTCTCTTATTCAGCAATGACCTTATTCTTCTTTGATGCGTGGGCGGTAGGGACAGTGTTAGCAGGAGTAAGGTTCTTGCTGTGCATTTCAAGTTGGTTTCAAACTCTTATCTTCCTGCCTCAGGTACTCGAGTGCTGGCATACAGATGTGTACTACCATGCCTGGAAAACTGATGGATACTTTTACTAAATAAAAACTAAACAATGGATATTTAAAATAAATGTTAAAAGTGTTTTTACATGGATTTTTTTGTTGTTATTGTTGATGATGTTTTGAGGCAAGGTCTATGCAGTCCAGGTTGGGCTTAAACCTTCAATCCTACTGCCTCAGTCACTTGAATGTTGGGATTACAGGCATGTCTTACCTATCCTTTTAGATTTCAGTTATTATTTTATGTTTTATGTGTATGGATGTCTTACCTGAGTGTCATGGAGGACAGAAGGTGTCAGACAACCTAGGACTTTAGTTAGAGATGGTTGTGAGCCACTATGTGTGTGCTGGGAATTGAACCCGGGTCTTCTGGAAGAGCATCCAGTTCCCTTAACTCTGAACCATCTCTCCAGACCTGTTAGTACTGTGGGCAGTAGGCATGCATGTGGTACACAGCCATACATGCAGCTGAAACACCCAAATACAAACACACAAAAAGATTAAATAATAAAAATACACTTTTGAAAAGAATCTGTAGCAATGATTTGGCTTCTAATGTCTTTTTGTCTCAGTTTACTCTCTACAGAAGCCTCACAGGTTAGATTGAGAAAAATCAGGGAGTGTTGTAATGCATACCTTAAATGCTTTCAAACCAGTGACCACTGTCCAGCTTAGTGAAGTTCCAGGAGTGTTCACTTACTGCTCTAATAGTAGTGATTGACAGGCATCTTCAAATAAAATCAGCAACTGGAATGCTATAAACCACTAGAGAGGGAAAGGAGGAGGGGAAAGGTGGGGAGGAGGGGACGATCCAAACTTAACAGAGAGGGTGCATACAATCAAAGTACACCACATGGGTGCTGGAAAGGTTACAATGAAACCCTTAGTATAGTTTTGGAGTGTTTTCCCCTTGCTTTTGAAGGGAAAGATTTGACACACAGTTTCAGACAACTTAGCTCATCATGGATGAACAATTGCATATGCTGATAACTAAAGCAACTGGGAAATAAGAATATGAGCCCCTTCAGGGGATGCAGGGCAAAGGACAGGCCTCTCTCTGTTCTGTGGCTTAAGAAGATTAATAGGAATTACCTAAGGAGCAGAATGAAAAGAACCAGAGTTGCACTCGATCCAGAAGGGAAGAGGGTCAGGGTACCCTTCTTCTGCAACCAGCAGCAGAAGGCTGAAGAGGCCTTATGTCACAGCCTCTGCAAGTGCAGAAGCGGGGTCGGAGTAATGGCTCCTGGTGAAAAATGCAGACTGCTTGTTTAGAGGACCCTAGTTCAGTTCTCAGCACAAACAGCAGGTGGCTTACGGTTGCCTAACGCTAGCCCCAGGAGATCAGATATCTTTGCCTAGCATCACACTCATGCACACAACCCACACACAGGCACACACATATACACATAACTAAGAATGAAATTTTGGGCTGGGCATGGTAGTGCACACCACCATCGTCATCATCACCACCACCACCACCGCCACCATCATCATCATCATCATCATCATCATCATCATCATCATCATCATCATTGATAATTAAGTTGTTTACATCCTGATTGGAGCTTCACCTCTCATCTCTCCTCCCAGCCCGACTCTCATTCCCCATCCCCAGCAACCCCTCCTCTCCTCCTTAGAAAAGGAGAGGCCTCCCATGGATCTCAACCAACTTTGACATATCAAGTTGAAATAGATTAGGCATACCTTCTTCCACTGAATCTAGACAGGACAGCCCAGTTAGGGAAAGGGAAACCAAAAGCAGGCAATGTAGTAAGAGACAGCCCCTGCCCCTGCTGTAGGAGTCCCACATAAAGACCCAACTGCACAACTGTTACATATGTGCAGAGGACCTAGGTCTGTGCCATGCGTGCTCTCTGGTTGGCAGTTCAGTCTATGAACCCCTATGGGCCCAGGTTAGTTGATACTGGTTTTCTTGTGGTGTCCTTGACCCCTCTGGCTCCTCCAATTCTCCCCAGCCCATCCCTCTCTTACACAGTGTGTGTGTGTGTGTGTGTGTGTGTGTGTGTGTGTGTGTGTGTGTGTGTTGAGGGTGTAGTGTTCTTGTTCCACATCCTCAACAGTGTGAGCTCTTGCTTGAGTTTTTTATCTTAGTCATTCAGGTGGGTGTAAGATGGAATCTCAGAGTTGTTTTGATTTGCATTTCTCTGATGATTAAGGATGCCAAACATTTCTTTAAGTACTTCCTGGCCATTAGAAATTCCCCTATTAAAAGTTCCTTGTTTAGATCTGTACCCCATTTTTAATTGAATTATTGGGTTTGTAGATGTCTAATTTCTTTACATGTTTTGGATGTCAGCCCTCTGTCGGGTGTGGAATTGGTAGGCTGGCGTTTTGTCCTATTGATAGTGTCTTTGATTTCTTTCTTTCTTTCTTTCTTTCTTTCTTTCTCTCTCTCTCTCTCTCTCTCTCTCTCTCTCTCTCTCTCTCTCTCTCTCTCTCTCTCTCTTTCTTTCTTCCTTGACCTAGTAGTCATTAAGTAGAGGGCTGTTTAATTCCAATAAATATGTAGGCTTTCTGTTGTTTCTGTTATTGTTGAAGTCCAGATTTAATACACGGTGGTCTGATAATATACAGGGGATTATTTCAATTTCTTGTATCTGTTGAGACTTGCTTTGTGGCCCAGTATACGGCCAGTTTTGGAGAAAGTTCCATGAAGTGTTGAGGGGAAGATATTTTCTTTTAGGTTTGGGTGAAATGTTCTGAAAAATTTGTTAACCACATTTGATTCATAACATCTGTTTGTTTCATTGTTTCTCTGCTTACTTTCTGTGTGGATGACCTGTCCATTGGTGAGAGTGGAGTTTGCTGTGTTACTTAAGCATTAGTAATGTTTCTTTTACGAATGTAGATACCCTTGTGTTTGGGGCATAGATATTAGATATTCACAATTGACATGTTATCTTGGTGGATTTTTCCTTTGATAAGCATGGTGTGTCCTTCCTCATCTCTTTTGAATAATTTGATTGAGAGTCTATTTTATTAGATATTAGAATGGCTACTCCAGCTTGCTTCTTGGGTTCACTTGCTTGGAAAATCTTCTCCCAGACCTTTACTCTGAGGTAATTTCTATGTTTGTTGCTGAGGTGTGTTTCTTGTATGCAGCAAAAAGATGGATCCTACTTTTGCATCCATTCTGTTAGCCTGTGTCATTTTATTGGAGAATTGAGTCCATTGATATTGAGATATATTAATGACCAGTGATTGTTAATTCCTGTTATTTCGATGTAAGTTATATGTGCACATGTATGTGTATACTTCCCTTCTTTTGGTTTTACCGGTGTGGTGTTATTTATTTCCTGTGTTTTCTTGAGTGTAGTTAACCTTTCCTGAGTTGAAGTTTTCTTTCTAGTATGCTCTGTAGGGATGGATTTGTGGATAGATATTTTTTTTAATCTGGTTCTGTAATGGAATACCTTGTTTTCTCCATCTATGATTGCAAGTTTTACTGCTTAGTATAGTGGTCTGGGCTGGCATCTCTGGTTTCATAGACACTGCAAGACGTCTGCATCAGTCCCTTCTGGCTTTAAACGTCTTTGATGAGAAGTCCGATATAATTCTGATAGGTATGATTTGTATGTTACCTGCCCTTTTTCCCCTTGCAGCTTTTAATATTCTTTCTTTGTTCTGTACATTTAGTGTTTTGATTATTATGTAGCAGGGAGATTTTGTTCTGTAAGCTTCTCATGCATTTATAGGCATCTCTTTCTTTAGGTTAGGGAATTTTTCTTCTATGATTTTGTAGAAAATATTTTCTGAGCCTTTGAGTTAGGAATCTTCTCCTTTTTCTATTCCTATTCTTGAGTTTGGTCTTTTCATAGTTTCCTGGATGTTTTTTGTTAAAAACTTTTTAGATTTAACATTTTCTTTGATTGTTATATTGATTTCTTCTATTTTATCTTCTGCGCCTAAGTTGTTTTCTTTCATCTCTTGTATCCTGTTGCCGATGCTTACTTTTGCAATTCTTTTGCAATTTCTGTTTGCTTACCTAAGTTTTCTATCTCCAGGATTCCCTCAATTTGTGCTTTCTTTATTGCCTCTATTTTCATTTTCAGGACTTAAACAGTTTTGTTCTTGTCATTTGTTTGATTGTTTTTTCCTGTATTCTTTGAGAGATTTCTTAACTTTCTCTTTAAAGCCCTCAGTCATCTTCATAAGTTTTAATTTAAGGTCATTTTTCTTTTGCTTCAGCTGTCTTAGGATATCCAGGGCTTGCTATAGTAAAATAGCTGGATTCTGATGGCACCATATTGCCCTGTCTCTTGTTAACATTATTCTTTTTTTTTTTTTCATGTTCTTTTTTTTATTAGATATTTTCTTCATTTACATTTCAAATGACATCCAGAAAAGTCCCCTATACCCTCCCCACAACCTGCTCCCCAACCCACCCATTCCTGCTTCCTGGCCCTGGCATTCCACTGTACTGGGGCATATGATCTTCGAAAGACCAAGAGCCTCTCCTCCCATTGATGGCCAACTAGGCCATCCACTGCTACATATTCAACTAGAGGCACAGCTCTGCGGGGTACTGGCTAGTTCATATGGTTGATACTCCTATAGGGTTGCAGAACCCTTTAACTCCTTGGGTATTTTCTCTAGCTCCTTCATTAGGGGCCCTGTGTCAGATACAATAGATGACTGTGAACATCCACTTCTGTATTTGCCAGGCGCTGGCATAACCTCACAAGAGATAGCTATGTCAGGGTCCTGTCAGCAAAATCTTGCTGACATATGCAATAGTGTCAGGGTTTGGTGGTTGTATATGGGATGAATCCCCTGGTGGGGCAGTCTCTGGATGGTCCTTCCTTCCATCTCAGCTCCGAATTTTGTTTCTGTAACTCTTTAAATGGGTATTTTATTCCCAGTACTAAGAAGGAACAAAGTATCCACACTTTGGTCTTCCTTCTTCTTGAGTTTCATGTGTTTTGCCAATTGTAGCTTGGGTATTCTAAGTTTGTTGGCTAATATCCTCTTATCAGTGACTGCATATCATGTGTGTTCTTTTGTGATTGGGTTACCTCACTCAGGATGATATCCTCTTCCAGATCCATCCATTTGTCTAAGAATTTCATGAATTCATTGTTCTTAATTGCTGAGTAGTACTCCATCTTGTAAATGTACCACAGTTTCTGTATCCATTCCTCTGTTGAGGGACATCTGGGTTCTTTCCAACTTCTGGCTATTATAAATAAGGCTGCTATGAACATAGTGGAGCATGGGTTCTTATTACAAGTTGGAGCACCTTCTGGGTATATGCCTAGGAGAAGTATTGCTGGATCTTTCTGTAGTACTATGTCCAGTTTTCTGAGGAACTGCCAAACTGATTTCCAGAGTGGTTGTACCAGTTTGCAATCCCAATAGCAATGGAGGAATGTTCCTCTTTCTCCACATCCTCGACAGCATCTGCTGTCACCTGAATTTTTGATCTTAGCCATTCAGACTGGTGTAACGTGAAATCACAGGGTTGTTTTTATTTGCATTTCCCTGATGATTAAGGATGTTAAACATTTTTTTCAGGTGCTTCTCAGCCATTCGTTATTCCTCAGTTGAGAATTCTTTGTTTAGCTCTGTGCCCCATTTTTTAATAGGGTTATTTGATTTTCTGGATTCCATCTTCTTGAGTTCTTTATATATAATGGATATTAGTCCCCTATCTGATTTAGGATTGGTAAAGA
>NC_034593.1:87615281-87618917 GCF_900095145.1 Mus pahari
ATTTCTTTCCCAGGGTTTCTATCTCCAGAATTGTCTCCCTTTGGGTTGTCTTTATTGTTTCTACTTCTCTTTTTAGATCTTGGATGGTTTTATTAAAATCCATCATTTGTTTGGTTATGTTTTCCTGTAATTCTTTAAGGGATTTTTGTGTTTCTTCTTTAAGGACTTCTACCTGTTTATCAGTGTTCTCCTGTATTTCTTTAAGCGAGTTATTAATGTCCTTCCTAAATCCTCTACCAGCATCATGAGATATGATTTTAAATCCAAATCTTGCTTTTTGGGTGTGTTCGAGTATCCAGGACTCGCTGTGGTGGGAGTGCTGGGTTCTGATGGTGCTGAGTGGTCTTGGTTTCTGTTAGTAAGATTCTTATGTTTGCCTTTCACCATCTGGTAATTTCTGGTGTTAGTTGTTATAGCTGTCTCTGGCTGGAGCTTGTTCCTCCTGTGATTCTGTAAGCCTCTGTCAGCAGTCCTGGGAGTCCAGCTCTCTTNTGAGTCTCAGTGGTCAGAGTACTCTCTGCAGGCAAGCTCTCCTCTTGCAGGGAAGGTGCACAGAGGTCTGGATTTCAGATCTGCTTCCTGGCTGAAGATGAAGGCCCAAAGGGACCCTGTCCAAGAAGCTATGTTGCTTCTGCAGCCTGTGTGCTCTTCTGCGCAGACTGGTCTCTGAGGGACCTGGGATACAAGATTCCTGTCCTGTTCTTTACTCGTTAACATTGTTCTTATGCTAGCCTTTAGCCATCTGATTATCCCTGGTATTAGCAGGTCTCCAGTAACGCAAGCCGAGTTGTGGGTCAGAAAATGAATTGCAGGGAAGCATGTACAAATTGTCACTAATGAGAATGCCTTAGGGGACCAGCAGGCAGGGAATTGGAGGTACAGGGGTCTCATCTGGTAGTCTCTGATGTCATCAGAAGTTTAGCTAATTAACCAATAGAATGAATAAACTATTGCTCAGTGAGTAAAAAATAACGAAAAAGAAAATGTTCTTACTTTGGAGCTGGTTTGATAGTTAATGTTATGTTGATGGTTAACTTTATGCTTAAGTTTGTGTGCTTGAGAGAGTTAGAAAGCAGCCTGATAGTGGCATTCCATGCCTTCAATCCAGCAATCAGGAGGCAGAGGTAGGTGGCTCTCTGAGTTCTAGACCAGCCTGACCAGAGTGGTCACTCTAGACCAGAGTGAGTTTCAGGACAGCCAGAGCTAAACAAAGAAACCCTGTCTCAGAAAAAAAAAATGCAATAAGCAAAACAGAAAAAGAGAAAGGGAAAGGGAAAGGGAAAGGGAAAGAGAAAGAGAAAGAGAAAGAGAAAGAGAAAGAGAAAAAGAAAAAGAAAAAGAAAAAAGAAAAAGAAAAAAGAAAAAGAAAAAGAAAAAGAAAAAGAAAAAGAAAAAGAAAAAAGAAAAGAAAAAGAAAAAGAAAAAGAAAAAGAAAAAAAAAAGAAAAAGCAAAAGAAAAGCAGAATTGGACTTCCAAATGTTAAGGGCTGCTAAGGACTGATTTTTGGAATTGCCTAAACTTGCAGGACATTTGCTACTGCAAACCAAAGCTTGTTTTGCAAGAGATGGCCTGCTTACACCGGACAGAATATAACTGTGTTCTTTGCCTTCAAAAGCCCCTGACTTGGGTGGCTGGTCTCTGGTTTTGAGGCATCTTCAATTCTCAGGTGTAGACCCAGTTCCAGTATATGCATAAAAGCGTCTTCTTTGTTAAAACACTGGGAGATGAGGAAGCAGTTGCTAGGATGCCAGGTGCTGAACTACAAATAGCTATGAATTTCTTAGCGATATCTGGGCTTTGGAGGTCACAGCAACACGATTCTTGAATGTGTTATAATGCACTGGGTCATACACCTTAAAGGGATGAATTCATGGTATCTGAATTATATCTTAATAGTTTTTCTCAGAAGAACAATTTACTTTTGAATTTGAATTAAGTAGAAAGAAGCTGAAGCTAACCAACTTCAAATGTTTGATGACATTTGTTTGGTCTGGATCATTGGCTAGGAAGTGTGGTCAGTCAACCTGACCTCCCTGCTTAGCTGTAATCACAGAGAAGTTCACTCTCTGCCTTGCCTGCATTGTTAGTCTGGAGGCTACAATGGCTGAGCCTGGCTCTTTTTATTGCCCATGCAAATATACGTTGAGGCTCTCAAATAATGTACAGAGCCAATAAGCGTAATGAATAGATTAATAATAAAATCAAATCATGAAAGGAAAAGAGCAAATGACTGGTGTGCGCTGTTGTCAGAAAAAATTCACAGAAGTAAGAAAAACAGCCTGTTGGGTTCTGCTGCTAAGGAATGGCAATTCATTTAGCAAGCAACTGCCTTTCCAGAATGGATTGTCTTCTGATGAAAGTGATGAATATGGATGCATGAAAGGGGGAAGCGGGGACTGGAGAAAGATTACACGCACAATAACTCAACTTATTCCCGTCAAAGCTGCACTGCTGAGATGACTCAGCATGATGGGCGGGCACTTGCTTGTCTACAGCAACCTTTAAGGCCAGAAAAAAGATGTGGTCCACGAGGATTCAAGACGGAGAGATTTTTGTGGTGATCCATCACTAATACATTTTATCAGCCTAGCACAGTGATTATGTTCCCCGTTCACGCCAAAAGGAGAATTCAAGGCAAGATTTTCAATGAAGAACAAAGAGCCACATACACGATCTCTGCAGAAGTTAAAACTGTAGTCTTTTCCAGCATCCTTCCGAGCATGCGTGAAATCAATGAGGGAAACTGGGCTGTGGGTGAGCGAGTGCAGGGCCACTTCCTGCTTCAAAAACCTACCCAAATCCACCAATCTAATTCCTGAGCATAAGATCACCCCAGTCCCTGGGCTTGGCTTGAAATCTGGCCAAGCCCCCCAACCCCCCTATAGAAGCCTGTCTCCTGATCTGTCCCCCTCACTCTCCACCTCGCTTCTTGCCTAAGCAGAGGCAGCCGCTGTGTTTGAGACTTTGTGGTATATGACCCAGGGCTGCTAGGCTACATGACCTTTCAACACTGAGGCTCAAAGTAAGAGAGCCCACTCAGTCTCAGGTGAACAACTCCAGAACCATAACTCAACCTTTTGTTTTTCTTCCTAATGTATTTGTCTCTGGTAATTTACATGACTGATGGAAAGCTGATAACATAGAGACCTTTCCTATATTTCTGGTAGAACCAGCTCGCCCTGAGTAACGCCAGCCAGGCGCCATGAAAGACCTTAGTGGGGCAGACTAAGGTTTTGAGCCCAGCTACACAGGGACACAGCTTCTGGGAAGGATCCCATTTCTGGCTCCAATCACCCGGCATCTTTCCCGCCCAGGGAGGGGTGTCCGCCAGGGAGGAGTCTCAAGGCCTGAGCCAGAAGGAGAGCCATCTTTGCTCCGATTTGCTTAGGCTCCAGTCTGCGCTAGCAAGAGTGTGGACCGCAGAAGCTACACAGCTTTGGGACAGACAAGCAACCTAACTTCTGGGACAGACCCTGTTTCGGGCTCCAGAAATTTGGGCAGAGGAAAGGTGGCCACCTGTGAGGGCTCTGTCTGCCAGAGCAGGTGAGAGAGTCATATTGTGTCCAGGGTCCCTCAGTGGCTAGTCTGTGCAGGTGAGTGAATAAACTGCAGAGGCAACACATCTTCTGGGACAG
>NC_034593.1:87622162-87624652 GCF_900095145.1 Mus pahari
GTAATCCACTACATAAACAAACTCAAAGACAAAAACCACATGATCATCTTGTTAGATGCTGACCCACATGATGGTGTAGAACTACCCCACCGGCTGTCCCTCCGGTTGTTCAGATTTCAAAAGGGAATGAATCTCATGGCTGGACTTTCTGCTCCCAGGATGGTGGTGGATTAATTTATTTTGTAAGGATGGATTGACTGGGTGGCTCAGCAGCATCCTTTAGTATTTATGCTGTCTTGCACTTGAGTGTGAAATAGAAAAATAGTTGCTTTAACAGGCTCATAGCCACGAGTGTCTCTGGCTTCCTTCTTAGAAACGATGGTAAAATGCAATTACCAATGGGCTTTGTTATTCAGTCTCAATTTGCATTTTAAAAAAGCTTGTCTTATAAGAATATATTTACCAAGACATGTACAAGAGCAAGCCCGTCAACATTTTAGCATGGAGTGGGGAAGGGGTCCGTGAGCCCCCTGCCTGTAACTGAGGAGCTGTGGACAGGCAGCAGGCTGCTTCTTGAGGAGGAAGGATCGGGTTTCTGTAAGGGTGTGGCTCCTGGTAGGTGGACCCTGCTGAAGTGGATGGCCCCACCCTCAGGAATATATGCACAGCATCATTTAGACTTAGTAGTTATTTTAAAAAGAAAACACACAATTTGAGGGGTAGCTAGGAAGAGTAGATATAGGAATGTGAGTTCGAGGGAGGAGTTGGGGATGAATATGAGCAAAATTCATTGTATGAAATTCTCAAGGAATTAATAAAAATATTATATTCAAAATAAGATGTAAACAGTTTTTAAAAAGATGGCAATGTTCTACCCCTTCACCAACTTCATGGAGCAATTGTGTGAGAGAAGTCATCTCTCATAAACTCAAAGGCTCCCTGGTGAGGAGAAGCTGTTTGGAGAAGAAAAACAGCTCCTGCTCTTTCTCTGAGAGGATAAAACATCACTCCTTTATGAAAGAGAAAGTCACAGAGGGTCCTGCTCCTGGCAGTGACAGCTAACAAGGCTAATTATTCTCCTTCTCCGTATGCTGTGTATTAGAAAATGAGTAAAAGAAACAGCAGGTGAGCCTGGAGGGGAGTCAGGCAGCCTCTGTATTTAGTCTTAAGAGTCAGGCAGGGAAGAAAGACTCTGTGTCCAGAGGAAGCAGTGGCAGATGCCAAACTTTTATTTTATTTTATTTTATTTTATTTTATTTTATTTTATTTTATTTTATTCATACTAAGAGAGCCTGAAACCCATGCCTTATCCCAGGAAGACAGCCCAGGAATGATAACAAAATAAGAAGTCAAGATGGGTGAGAAGAAAATCTTTACTGAAATCAGAGGACACCAGTTAGGTGTGCCTGGCTCCTGATGGATGTGGAGGAGACAGCACGGACAGCTGGGGCGTGCCTGAATCTTGTCTCTTTCATATAGCTGTTACAACACTTTAAGCAGGTATGTTTACCATCAGCTATTTAAGAAACAAGGAACCTAGGGGTTACGTTTCACCTTATTATAGCTGTGTGGAGGGTGTTTGTGAGTGCAGGAGGATGTCTACCAAAGCGTGTGGATAGCTCATGCTTGGAGATCAGAGGACCACTTGCTGGTGTTCTCTCCACCATGGGTTCTGATGCTTCCGCTGCAAGAGCCTTTCCTAGCTGAGTTGTCCTGATAGCACTGATTCTGTTTTGTTTATTTCAGACAGGGTCTCACTATGTAGCCCTAGCCACAACTCAAGAGTATTCACCTGCCTCTCTCTCCTAAATGTTGAGATTAAAGATAGATAACACCATGGCTGGCCTATTTGTTTGTTTGTTTTAAAATGAAGAACAGTATGATCTTTCTTAGTTGCCCATACTTAGGGTCATCTGGTTCTTTGAACCATAAGTTAAACAATTCTGAAACCTGAGGTAGGAATGGAAGTTTAAGAAAGCAATGGGCTACATTGCTTTTTCTCTGAAAAAGACTGTTTAGTCTATTTTGTTATTGCTATAACAAAATCCCTAGGGCCCAGGCAGGTACCTAATTAGGGTTATTTGGCTCATGATTCTTTGTGCTACTGAGTCTAAATGACATGCTGCCAGGACCCTGGCAAGGACCCTCTGGCTGCGTCACAGCATGGCAAAGATGCAGAAGGTAAATGCTGTCCTGCAGATAGGGCCAACATTTAGAATAATCCAGGCTAATGAGAGACCTAACCCCCTCCCAAGAAACAGTGCTCACCCATTTATTTATATAATGGATTCCCTGTGACCCAATTACTTTCTGCTATCCACGTCTGGAAGGTTCCCCTGCTCAATACCATCTTCCTGGAGATTGCATACCAAACCTCAGCCAGGGCTAGGGTCTCACCTCAGCCAGGGCTAGGGTCACACTTCAGCCAGGGCTAGGGTCTCACCTCAGCCAGGGCAGGGTCACACCTCAGCCAGGGCTAGGGTCTCACCTCAGCCAGGGCTAGGGTCACACCTCAGCCAGGGCTAGGGTCTCACCTCAGCCAGGGCTAGG
>NC_034593.1:87625522-87630507 GCF_900095145.1 Mus pahari
CTCAGCCAGGGCTAGGGTCTCACCTCAGCCAGGGCTAGGGTCACACCTCAGCCAGGGCTAAGGTCTCACCTCAGACAGGGCTTGAGTAGACAATTTGAGATGTACTTTCTTATTATATTGTTTTTTTTTTTTAAATTTGGTCCTTATTAACTCATTTTATTATTGCCTCTCCAGGTTGGAATCTAAACAAAGAAACATCTAGCTTTATATAAGTTCAATTAATTATCTAATATATACAGAACAAAGAGAGTGTGGTGGCTTGAGTTAGAATGACCCTCATGCGCTCATATGCTTGGTCCCTACTTGGTAGAACTGTTCAGGAAGGATTAGGAGGTGTGGCCTTGTTGGAGGAGGTGTGTCACTGTGGGTAGGTTTCAAAAGTACCCACCAAGACCAGTCTCCCTCTCTCTCTCTCTCTCTCTCTCTCTCTCTCTCTCNCTCTCTCTCTCTCTCTCTCTCTCTCTCTCTCTCTCTCCCACTTCCTTCCTCCCTCCCTCCCTCCCTCCCTCCTACTGCTCCAGTGCTGTGCCTGCCAGCCTGCTTCCATGGTCCCCTTCATGATGGTCATGGAGTCACTCTCTAAAACTGCAAGCTCCCAATTAAATGCTTTCTTCTATAGGTTGCCTTAGTCATGGTGTCTCATCAATCACATCAGTAAAAAAAGTAACCAAGATAGAAGTCAGTAGTATTGGTTGTAAGACAGTAAAAAATTGTGGTTAGGCTAGAAGACAGAGGTCAGAAGCAGAGCTTTTCTTTGGTACAGATATGAAGACCTACCCAGAAGGAAGGGAAGGGAAAGACAGAGCTATCATCAGCCCAGATGGCAAACATTCAGCCACATTCGGCCCTGTCATACCCCTGGACACTTGTTGCATCTTCCCCATACGTTCAGGTCAGGTGGCAGTGTCACCAGGGAAGTTTCCCGACTTCTACAATGAACTCATCACAGAAGAATGCCTTACTCTTATGTGACTGTTTATCATTTATCCCAGCAAGGTGTTTTAACTTCCTTCCATGATGACACTAATACTGTTCCAGTGACAGAATGCAAAGACAAGGGAACAAAATCTCATCTTCCTAGCATATGCCCTGAGAAAAATGACATGGGAAGATTACCAATTAAAGACAGTGTAATATCATGTAAATCCAAAGGCAAGGGCTGGAGAGATGACTCAGTGGTTAAGAGCACCTACTGCTCTTCCAAGAAGTCCTGAGTTCAATTCCCAGCAACCACATGGTGGCTACAACCATCTGTCATGGGATCCGATGCCCTCTACTGGTGTGTCTGAAGACAGTGACAATGTACATTAAATAAATAAAATACATTAAATAAATAAAAGCCCAGTAGTAAGTTAGGGTAACTGATTCGGGCAAGAATGTCAGAGAAAGCTTCCCAGAGTAAGAGACATTTTTAGTGAGACCTAAAAGGTATATGGGAGAGGTTAGGTAAAGGTCATTAGGCACCGGAAGCAATATATGGGAGAGCCCACTGGAGAAAGAATTCCAATATAGCTAAACAAATGGTGTGTGTGTGTGTGTGTGTGTGTGTGTGTGTGTGTGTGTGTGTGTCTGTGTACATGGGGGAGACGAGAAAGGTGCATGTCAGACATAAATCATTGCTTACACAGCAGCCAAATTCTGACTTCTTCCTTGGTAATGATCCTAACGGATGAAGGAAGATCTTCATCCAGCCTATACAAACTCATGGTTGAGCCTAGCCCCTTAGGAGGCTGAGGCAGGAGAATCCTATAACTAAGGTCAGCCTGATGCTCCCTTCCCCTCATTGTTCTTGTTCCCCTTCTGTTGCCCCTGCCTCTTTGCTCTACGTGGGACCCTCTACTACTTTTATATGTTTGCTTTTGAAGAACTGGTTTTTGTTTTTGAGACTATGCATATCAGGCTAGAAAGATGCTCTAGCCATGTGACTAACATGCTCAGAAGAACAGCTGAATGGATAGAAAAAAAAAATGTGCCCACCCACAGTGGGCAGGTCTTCCCACCTCAGCACAGTCAGAAGAATCTGCACCAGGCAAACCAGCTGCCCATCCCCCAGGTCCGCCTAGGTTCTGTCAGGTTGACAGTTAACACTGATTGTCATAATTGTCTGAAACCATTTTTGCTGTTCTCTGACCCATGGCTAATCTATTAGCAGGCACATTAGAAACTGCAGCATCCCTTTGAGAAGACCATAAAGATGTGCCCTGAAGAGACCTGGGCTTCATTTGAGGCCAGAGGGGCTAGAACAGTCCTTAAACTGGAGGAGGAAGGACATAGGACCAGGTTCCACAAAAAGCTTAGGTGGAAAGTTAAGGATGAGAAACTGAGCCAAAGGCAAAAGACACAGAGAAGAGAGAGGAGAGGGCAACAGGCATGAGCTGCGTACTGAAGGATGAGAAGAAACGGGAGATTCATGGGAAAGTGGATGTAGCTCATTGGGGTTCTTTGCATTGAAAGTGCTAAGACGTTCTTGACTAACATAAAATGAGATTCCCTAGACACAGAATGTGGCTTCTCTTGGAACATAGGGTAAGAGTGAAGCTGCATCTTCTCTTTGCCCACTTGCTTCTCAGCACCCAGTTTCCCCCCCACTCTGTCCACAGAACCGACCCAACACAAGCTTAGGTGCTGTGTGCTTCCTTCCCATTTGCTAACTACCAGGCTCAATTCCAAAGCCCAGGAGAGGAAATCTGAATGCCAGAGCTCAGGTAGCTACTCATCCTGTTTCAGTCAGTTAGGAGGGCACAGTCAACTCGGTACAAATGTGACAAGTGGACGTGTACTTCTGTGGTCAGGAGTGCTGTGTAAGGGGCACCCTGGGAGATAATGCCAGCGCTCTGGAGGCCATGAGCTCTGGGGATACATGGCCATGGTAGAGATCCCGTGGGAACCTGTGGAATCAGCTAACTCCTGGGCAGGTGGTCTTGCTAAAGCATTTCAGATATCTAATGGCTGGTGTTTTGTTTTGTTTTGTTTTGTTTTGTTTTGTTTTGTTTTGTTTTTTCAATAGAATGGAGATTTATTTAAAAGAAAGAAAAAACTAGCCGGGTGGTGGTAGCGCACGCCTTTAATCCCAGCACTTGGGAGGCAGAGGCAGGCGGATTTCTGAGTTCGAGGCCAGCCGGGTCTACAAAGTGAGTTCCAGGCCAGCCAGGGCTATACAGAGAAACCCTGTCTCGAAAAACCACAAAAAAAAAAGAAAGAAAGAAAGAAAGAAAGAAAGAAAGAAAGAAAGAAAGAAAGAAAGAAAGAAAGAAAGAAAGAAAAAGAAAGAAAGAAAGAAAAAGAAAGAAAGAAAGAAAAAACTAAAAATAGAATTACCTAGGATTCATCTATGCCAGTCCTATGAATATCCAAAAGAATCAAAGTGGGCCCACAGCAGAGAGCTTCACATCTGTGTGAAATATTTATCCACAATAGCTGGGCTAAGGAATCGGCCCTGTGTGCCCATCAGCAGCTGAGTGGATAGAGAGAATGTGGTGCAGGTACACAATGGAGTTTTATGCAGCCAGAAAGAAAAACATTCCTTTGCAAGAAAAGACATGGGATAGGAGATTTTTAAAAAGTAATGCAGACAAATACAGCATTTCCCTCTCATATGTGGGATATTCACATGAAAGTGTGTATATGATAAGAACGTACACAAGGCTTAGCAGGAGGATGGAAGGACAAGAAGAAAGTACAACAGTGTGGGACCGTGAAAGGCAGCCTGTTTCGGTTGAGCCAGGCTTGCTCCAGAGACCCAGTAGAAAACTCTAAAAGGGATGGAACAGTGAGCCACATTCCCAGAGACAGGTGCCTGACATCACAGAGCTCCCAGCTTCATAATTCTATGACTATCAGTCACACAAAGCCTCAAGCTCCTGGCATTCTGGCTAGACTCCACCCCAACAGTTACCTGACTATAGCCAGGTATGCTCCTCCCCACAGTTACCTGGCAACAGCAAGGTAGCCCAGCCCACTATAAGAGGGGCTGCTGGCCCTTCCTCACTCTCTTAAGCTTTCACCTTTCTTACTCTCATCTCTAGCTCTCCTTTTCCCCTTCCTACCTTCTCTCCACGTGGCCATGGCCAGCCTCTCTCTTTCTTTTTGCCTTCTCTCTTTCTCTCTGCTTTTCTACAATAAAACTCTAAAACCATAGACTGTCTCTGCCCATCAAGGCCCACCAAACTTGAACGATGGGATAGGCTTTCCCTTAAGAAGCCTCACCTAACCTCCCACTGGAAAGCCTTCCTGCTCTCCAGCCACGAACTGGACCAAGGACTCTTGCCCATGTGGGAACCATCCAGCGCCCCCCCTCTCCCTGCCCTCTCCCCTCTTTGGCTCTGAAGCTAGCCGAGCCACCCACAGGGCCACCACTTGGTTCTCAACTCTTCTACTGTGCCCAGCTGTGTCTGGGATGCCCCCCAGAAACCTTGGACTGCCCCTTGTCCATCCCCCCAGGGCTGGGGTCCGGGGCTTCCCACAGCCAGACACTCACCCAGGGCTTCATGGCAAGCAGGCATCAGTCCTCAGACTCTTCCCACCCAGGGCACTGGAACTCAGGTTTTCCCCACTCCCTTTATTCCCCCATGGAATACACAACAGTGTGGGGGTGTGCTCACAGTGCTCATATATCAGAATGAGGATGTCACCATGACTCCATAAAATGAATAGTTTGATAATAGTTCTTTAATACTTGCTTTTTAAAGTCCAGTGGCTATGAAGACCCCATGTTCTTTGTCTGTACTATGGTCTAGAGTGACAAGACAGAGCAACATAGACTCTAGTTTTAAATTACCTCGCTTCCCAGCTTCCAGGCAGGGTGGCTTGTAGCTTAAGTCACCTGCATGGCTCTGCAGTAGAGAAATGGTGGTCCCACTTTATGATGCACCCAACCTTCCTCCCATGTGCTCACTCTTCCCTCCCCCATGTGCTCACTCCTCTCCCCCCATGTGCTCACTCTTCTCTCCCCCCATGTGCTCACTCTTCCCTCCCCCCATGTGCTC
>NC_034593.1:87631869-87661513 GCF_900095145.1 Mus pahari
CTCCCCCCATGTGCTCACTCTTCTCTCCCCCCATGTGCTCACTCTTCTCTCCCCCCGTGTGCTCACTCTTCTCTCCCCCCATGTGCTCACTCTTCCCTCCCCCCGTGTGCTCACTCTTCTCTCCCCCTTGTGTTCACTCTTCCTTTGCACCTGGGAATGGATTGGGCAGTTTGTTAATATTAGGTTCCCACACCCGATCTCTAGCGAGTCCACTCATTGGCTTATAGCAGTTACCTTGGATTTCTCCCCACAGTGACTCCAAGGCACAAAAATAATGCAGCCAGCACAGCCATTCCTTGTAGCTGTGTTTAGCTCACTCCTACATGGGTATTATCAAGTCACTTCACTTCTTAACTCAAATTCACAATAGATGCCTATATTTTCTGCATTGTGCTTTGTTTACACTTACCAATCTCCCTCTCGACACTGAAACTCACTTCTTACTCATTCTCAACAGACACCTCAGACCGTATCATTCCAGCAAATGCCTTCCTTGTATCGATGAACTTCCTGCCAGTTACACTTCCCTGGTGACCACACTGCTTCTATCATTCGAACACAGTCATGACGGAGCAAGAAGGGGTGTTTCGCTTTCTGGTGTAGGTAAGTTAAGTCTACTCTCTTTGTCCAGAGTCAGGATGTATTGTAATAAGTATTTGAGTAATAGAGAACTGAGAGTCCTAAAGTCACTGCAAGCTCTAAAATTTAAAGAAAAAAATCTCAGCAGTCAAGATGTTTCAGCAAACTTAGAGATTGTCTTAAATCATAATTGGTTGCTTGTAATGATATAATCTACTATTTATTAAGTACCTACTATATGTAGGGTAGATTAAATGATTTACACATGTTAATTTGAGTGATCTTCACAATAACACTTGGAGGAATGTTGATGCTGATGGAATCAACATTCAAAGTCCATCTGCTCGGCTTTTCTAGTTCCTGACATTACATTCACGAAGAGAAATGAACACAGCGCTGGTTACCTGTTCTCTAAGCCCAGTACCCAAGTTTGCGAATGGTAAGATTCGCTCTACAGCAGTGCACCAAGAAGCCCGATCATACACTTCTGGGAAACCTACGGGCTGTCTGCCATTTTGCCTCGCTGTTGTGTGGGGCTTGTTCTGGGTACCACCACTCACAAGGACAGTTATATAACTCAGAAGAGAGATGGGGGATCCGAGCACATTGAAAGGCGTTTTTCTGAAGAATGTATAAGACTACAGAGGATATTGAGGCTCAGGTAACAGGAAAGCTGCCTTGAATGCCCAAGGGGCTGTGAGATGGGCTGTACGGATGAGGTGGCTGTAAGATGAACTTCTGCAGGGACTGTGTGGCTACGAGAACTGCTCACAGCTTCATCGGGCATCATCACAGAGAAACATTTTCCAACACAAATTTGGTTCAACATGAGGCCACAGGCATCACCTGTGAAGAGAATCGGTCCCACTTGCTGTACAAGCTTCAGAGGAAAGTCCTTCCTGGATGTGTGTGTGTGTGTGGGGGGTTGTCCTGGGACTTCTCGGATCCCTTTTTTTAAACTTTAAGATTTTTTTTTCTGTGTAAAAAAAAAAAATTGTGTATTAGGGAACTATTATATAAGATACATTACATTCATGCTTTCAATGACAAAAATAAAACATAATTCTTGTTTCCAAATGACTAATAGATTTATTTTTAAGTTAAAAAAAAAATAAGTATGGGGGCTGGAGAGGAAGCTCAGCATAAGAATAGTGTCGGGATGCCACAGAGTGCTTCCTGCTCCTGTAGAGGACCTGGGCTTGATTCTCAGCCGTCACATCAGGAGGTTCACAACTCCTGTACCCTCTGCTCCAGAAGAGCCGATGCCCTCTTCTGACCTCTGTGAGCATCAGGCATGCACTTGGCACATGTGAATACATTCTCAAAATAGAAAAATAAAGAAATCCTTTTAAAAAGTACAACAGTGAATTGTTCAAAGTTCCCAGCTATGTAAGCCGACGTTCAGTTAGCTAGTGCTCTTGTATCTTAACTTGATGAGGAAATGGAAGTTGAAGGAATGAGATGAACACTGGGCCAGATATTGCTTGGGATAGAATAGGAATACTGTCAAGGGTGACACTGGAATTGTATAAGTGGTATTTAATTCAGCAGATGTGGTCATGATCAGATCCTGTCCCTGGCCTATCAACTCTGAGTGGAGAGGTGGTGAGGGCCATAGACCAGGGAAAATTCAAACACAAGCAAGTAACACTCCACAATCTTTCCCAACACAAGTTCCCTGCAGCCTGGACTGCGCCTTGGAGAGATGCTCTTCCTTTGAAGTTCTTGTTTGAATGGACTGAAAACAAAGCAGGCAGCTAAGGCCACCTCTCTTCACCTCCCACCACCCTGAACCTCAGCCTGGACCTCTCAGCTATAATGGACAGCAAGGAGAAGAGAAACCCGTGCTCTGGCTTGATGGATGAGCTTGCCCTCTGCTGCCAACCTCGTATCTCCTCACCATGAGCACTGGACTTTGCCCACCTCTGGGGAGACAGAAGGGAATGTAGCTGGAGCTTCCTGCAGAAGGAAGCGAAAGGAAAGAACAGGAAACACATTCGTGTGTGTCAAGGCTGTCCTTCAAGAGTGTAACCCGCTAGTAAAGATTTGCCCAACTTCAGTCTAGATCCTTCCTCAGGCAAAGGCTGTTTGTGATCCGACATCATCCTGAGAGACGGTGAAGGGAGTTCTGGAAGAGAGAGGCCAAAAAGGCCTCAGACTTCCCCTGGAGGACAGCATCTTTACACTGTATTCTGAGGTGAATACAGCTTGTCTTCCAGTTACCCCAAGGCCCACGTGGTGGCATTCCCATCACCTGCAAGCATCTTGAAGAAATGTGCTAGCCGTGCTGTAGCTTAAGATAGAGCACTCATCAGTTTTTGAGAGAATGACTTTTTAAAAAAAAAAAAAATCAAGATGAGATTTGACTGAGATAAACTGTGCAGCAGGCACTTCTGCCCCTGTCAATAAATTATCAGGGTCACACTGGTAAAAACCCCTGGTTTAGGGATTCTCAGTAGAGCGATGAACACATTTGCTTTCCAGGACCATTCTGCCGCACACAGATGTACTCCTGTTCAAGCTGTGGTGACTGGCTTAAGGGACTCGTGCTGTGAGCATGGCTGTCAGCCACGGCAGGTGTGTCCATTCCACAGGTGTGTTGAGTCTACACAAAGCAGATTTCACCTGTGCCAAGCCCGGAGTGATTCCTCTGTCTGCTCTGCTGCCACTCCAGGGATGCTGAGGGATTCTGAGTAAACACAAATCCCTGCTCCCAGGGTCCATGCAGATGCATCTTCTCTCCTAGGCTAGAACATCATTGCTGCTCGGCCACTTCCCTTAATCTCCCTGAGTTGTTGATAAACAGATTTTCTATTCCAGTGCGTCCACATCCCTTAAGGCTCCACCACTGCCCCCCCCCACCTCAGCTCAGTTCTTTCTCCAAGACCACTTCATTCTTAGCAGATGGCCATCCTAGTACAATACTGCCCCCCCTTTCCTTTAAATGGATGCTCCCCTGACTTCACTCCAGAGAGACTCAGTCACCATGGCAACCACTGCCAGCTTTGGTTCATTTCCTCAGAAACCCCAACTGGCTGAGATGGTTGAATCAAGGAAGTTTTGCAGAAAAATTCTGGGAGATTTTGATACACGGGGCTGAAATCTTGGAGGCAGTTCCAAATTTAAATCACCAGAAAGAAACGGGTCCCCGCACTCAAAGGATGAGCAAGGAAGGATCTAGGAACAGCCATCTGTTGTCCTGCTAGCTGTTGGTCAGTTGTGACAGGGTCTATGAAAACAGGAAGCAGGTCAGGAAACACCACACACACATACCCCACCCCTACACCTCCACACACACACCCCACCCCCACACCAGCTCCCACCCCCACCCCCGCTATCAAAGGTGATGTGCTTTGTTTCTATGCCTTGAATATGCATTGAGGGTGGGACCCTTAAGGGAAGAAAGTGAGTCTCTAACACAGCTTCTACCTTCCCTGTAATGTCAGAGTTGACAATCAGGGTTGTGGGGAGAGAGCTGCAGCTTGGGCCTGTTAGCAGGCATTGTTGCTGTCCTCTTTGGACCAGACACTGTGCTCCATTGTAGGAAGGGAAGGTATACAACACAGTCTGGGCCCTCGTGGGAGATGCTAGCACACTAGCAGAAGATAATAGACTTTCAGATTAGACCATAGCCAGCTATTCTGAATGTCTTACACCACAAAGCTCTCTACATTAGCAAGACAGCGAGGGGACTCCACAGATGAGGAGAACCCTGACCAACAGAGAAGCACCGAGATCGATCCTCTACAGCACCACTGAGCGACCAGATATTCACCCTATTTTGAATCAGTCCCCAGAGAGGACCATAAACTCCCCTAGGAGGTACTCATCCTTTATGTGTGTGAGCATTCGAAAATTCTCTTCCCCTCAGCCTCTTCTAGCTTTCTTGGCCCCTGAGAAGAAACTCTCTTGGCCACATTTGAGGTTTAATAATCTGGGCTCTCACAACAACCAATGAATGAAATGTGGTGAGTGGGGTACCCATTCGTTTTACACCAACTTGACACAAGCTAGACCCGTTTGGGAAAAGGGACTCTTGACTGAGAAAATGCCTCCATAGGACTGACCTACAGGCAAATCTTTTGGGTGTCGCTACACCCAATCTTCTTGATGTAGGAAGGACCAGCCAACTGTGGGTAGTACCAACCGTAGGCTGGTGGTCTTGAGTTGTATAAGGAAGCAGACTGAGCAAGCCATGAGGAACAAGTTAGTAAATAACGTTCCTCCGTGATGTCTTGAGTGCCTTACCCTCATGACTTGTTACCTGAAGTATAAGATGAAATAAACCCTTTCCTTCCCAAGTTGTTTTGAGTCATGGGTTTATCACAGCAATATAAACCCTAAGGCCCTCCCTCATAAGAACAACTGGCAACCCATATAAGGAAAATGAGTACTCCACGCCAGGACAGAGAGCAGAATACCAGCAGAACAATGGTTTCATTTTGCCTTGGAGACTTAGGAAAGAAAGAGTTGGCAAAGCTTCATAGAAGAGAAAAAGAAACGGTCCCGTGTGCTCAAAGTTTATTTTTAGGTGTTATTCTCAATTACGTTCTCCTCTCGGGAAAATTAAAAATAGCAAATATTTCTATTGCAAAAGAAACATTTACTCACAACCCTTAAAGGCTGCTCTAAGCAGTCACTTTCCCGGTCTTTCACTGAGCATCCTGGATGAAAAAGGAGGGTCACAAAGACACCGCTGTCCTTGGTGCTGAGTCCAGGCAGGGGGACTCACAAGCATGTGTTACCCACTGGCCTCTAAACCCAAAGCACTGCAAACAGCATTCAATGTGAACAAACGACCAAGACAGGAGACGCTGCATCCAGGAAGCTAATTCCTTCATTTCCCCCGGCCTCAGCCCGGGCTTGTGAATTGAACTCTGCCTGGTTGTGTCTGGATGTTTTTATTAAGACTGTGTGAGCTACAGCTTTATTCTCCCTTTACCCCAGAAGGCATTGAGCACTTACTGATTCCCTTAAGCTTACATGACTTAATTTCTTTTTTTCCCCCATTAAATTAGAATTTTCAAAAAAAATGTATTATTAGTTTCCTCAAAGGGTTTTGGAGAGATAAAGAAAGCCATCAAATCTTAAGAGTGTCGTAAACCTCGGGGACACACATGGCGCTCACATACTAAAGATGGTGTCTAATGATATCATTTTTTTAAAATGCCTTTCATTATTTTTGCCATGTCCTGAAATCTCATAAAAGCATAACAGAAATGGGCTTGGGAATTTTACAAAAGTGAAAAGCGCGAAGGGGGAGTAAGAGGGACGATGGTTTCCTCCATTTTCATTACTGTTCATTTTAAAATCCAGGAAAAGTAAAATATCAGCCAGGAAGCAGAGTTAAACGAGTCTATATAATAGAAACTAAGGCAGAGCGCTTAACATCAGCAGTTAAGTAACACAAAGGAGAATCTGAATGAGGCTGGAGAGATGGCTCAGAGATTGAGAAGGCCTGCTGCTCTTTCAGAGAACCCGAGTTCTGTTCCCAGCTAACAGTACCTGTAACTCTAACTCTGAGAAGATCTGCTGCCCTCTTCTGGCTGCTGTGGATACTACATGCACATGTACACAGCGTGTACATACGCATAAATAGAAACAAAATAAATCTTTTTTAAAAAGCAGCAATCAAAATTCTCAAATTTCCCAATGGTGCAATTTCTACACTATCCTAAAAACATGTTCTGGGGGTCCCCTGATTATACCTCAGCTTATCGGCACTGCTCAAAGTCATCTAAAAGGTTGTAACTGTCTGACCTACTCCCTTTAATTAGCTGTGGTGTCAACTCTGGAGAGGTGGACAGGGAAGGGCACCAAGAGCCCTTTGGATGACAGTATTCGCAGTGATGAGAGGGTGGGCTGTCCTAAGATGCAGATAGGAAATGACAGCTTCACTCAGGTCTGGTTCAACCCAGAGGAAAATGCTGCTTCACTCGCTGATGCCGAAATAGTCACCGGCACCTCCAGAATGGTTTTCTTTTCCTTGGTTCAGCCTCAGAGATAATACTAATGATTACCAGAGATGGTAGTGAAAGCCAAGCTTAATCACCATAATTGACAATTAAGTTGGGTAACAACACAGAGACAGGTGATTTCACACAAGGCTAATGAAAATGGGCTATTAAAATCCGCACACGTTTGGCAGCAATTACGAGCTCCTGGAGCCATTTGCTTGGAAATGTGCGCACTTCACAGGCGGCTGCCTGCCAACGAGCCAACTCTGAGCAGGACCGAGAAAGAAAGAGGCGCAGACCCGAGTTGCTGGAGAGTCCAGGCAGCACTATCTGCTCCTTGGTGGTTTGCTGTTTCCTTTCCTCCAGCCCTCATCTCTCATCTCTCAGAGCCAAAGATGCAAAATTCACAACTCCAGAGAGTGAATGGCACCCACTTCCTACAGAACCATCACGGGACTGGGCAAGGACAGGGCATTGGGACTAACAAAGACAGGCGTTGCAATACACAGGGAGACCATGGGCTAAGTGATGGACTAGATTTTAGGGGAGGCGGTCCTGGGATTTTCTTAATGGTGCTTAAAAACACTTTTAAAGTGTTTAAAGGCTTTTAAACATGTTTGCTTATTCTTTTTTTTTTTTTAGTCTTTTTATTTTGTGTTTGCTTATTCTTGTTTTATGTGTATGGATGTTTTGCCTGCATGTATGTAAGGGCACCTTGTGCGTACAGGATCTATGGAGGAGGCTAGAAGGCTATGGAGCCCCTGGAACTGGAGTTACAGATAGTCGTGAAGTGCCATATAGGTGCTGGGACCTGAACCCAACATGAGCAGAAAGTGCTCTTAACCACTGAGTCCTCCCTCCAGCTCCTCTCTCCCTACTTTTTAAAATAGGATCTCACTGTGCAACTTTGGCCCACTTAGAGCTCAGAGAGATCCTCCTGCCTCTGCCTCCCAAAATGAAAGGTGTGTACCAACCCACACAGCCTTTAAAGGACTGTTTGTCTTCGAGTTTTCATGAACTGTAAAATGGAAGTGATAATGTCCCCTGCTTCTTCAGGATGACAGTTTGTATCCTTAAAAGTTGGATTCAGAGAGCTAGGGACTACTCCAGTTGCGCCATCTCTTGGTTCCCACAATGACGCCCGTATAGTCAGTAGGCCACCATTTTGAAAGGTTCTCTTTTTTAACATACTATCTGGAGTGACCAGACAGTAGGGAAGGTAATCGGCCTTTTTAAAAACACTTTTTTTTCTTTTCTTTTCTTTTCCTTTTCTTTTCAGTGACAGGAAATGAAATAACCAAGAGCAAGGACAACTCATCTCAGGGTAGTATGTGTTTGACATTTGTGTCAGGAGTGGTGGAGACTGCCTTAAATCTCAGCGGGCTGTGACATGAGAAAGCCCAGGCTTTGCTATAGTCTGAGGCATCCTGAGCTACAATGTACTCTGGAGGGGTGTGGGCTGTTCAAATATAACAGTTAAATGATCTCTTTTTATCCACTGTCACAACCTTTGTCCTTTCATTAGATAATTCTCATTACTGATGCCATTAAATCAATCAATATCTTCTTTCTTGTTTTACTTTTCCTATTTTGAACTTATATAACTCCATTTTTTCTGTCAGTCCATAAGTCATATGTATTTTTTTCTGTTGTATTAATGGTTGCCTTAAAGTTTGAATAGTAATTTTGTAATTAATGTGCCTACCTTAGCTTTGTGTGGAAGAAGTACAGCACAAACCCTTCTCACTTCTTTGCTTCCATCTCTAATGATTCTAACGATTCTGTTGTCATTTGTTCCTCTTCTCCATGACATAGGGTCACCCAACGCATGGTTACTGTCATTAAGCAATTAACTTGGATTTAGAAGATTACCCAGTGGTTAAGGTCACTGGTTGCTCTTCCAGAGGTCCTGAACTCAATTCCCAGCAACCACGTGGTAGCTCACAGCAATCTATAATGAGCTCCGATGCCCTCCTCTGGCACACAGGTGTACATACAGACAGAGGACTCATATACTCAAAATAAATAAGTAAAATTTATTATCTTATTTATCTTAAAACTTTTTATTAGATATTTTCTTCATTTACATTTCAAATGCTATCCCCAAAGTTCCCTATACCTCCCCCCCCCGCCCTGCTCCCCAACTCACCCACTCCTGCTTTCTGGCCCTGGCATTCCACTGTACATATGTGCATATGATCTTCAAGAGACCAAAAGTCTCTCTTCCCATTGATGGCCAACTAGGCCATACTCTGCTACATATGCAATTAGAGCCACAGCTCTGGGGGGTACTAGTTAGTTCATATTGTTGATCCTCCTATAGGATTGCAGACCCCTTTAGCTCCTTGGGTACTTTCTCTAGCTCCTTCATTAGGGGCCCTGTGTTCCATCCAATAGATGACTGTGAGCATCCAGGGGATTTGCCAGGCACTGGCATAGCCTCACAAGAGACAGCTATATCAGGGTCCTGTCAGCAAAATCTTGCTGGCATATGCAATAGTGTCTGAGTTTGGTCCCTGATGATTAAGGATATGGGATGGATCCCCGGGAGGGGCAGTCTCTGGATGGTCCTTCCTTCTGTCTCAGCTCCGAACTTTGTCTCTGTAACTTCTTACATGGGTATTTTGTTCCCCATTCTAAGAAGGAGCGAAGTATCCACACTTTGGTCTTCTTTCTTCTTGAGTTTCATGTGTTTTGCAAATTGTATCTTGGATATTCTAAGCTTCTGGGCTAATATCAGCTTATCAGTGAGTGCATATCGTGTGTGTTCTTTGTGATTGGGTTACCTCACTCAGGATGATATCGCTGCTTGTGGACGTTGTACATCGTGGTGCGCACTAGGCTCCGCACCACGATGTACAACGTCCACAAGCAGATTGCTGGATCTTCCGGTAGTACTATGTCCAGTTTTCTGAGGAACTGCCAGACTGATTTCCAGAGTGGTTGTACCAGCTTGCAATCCCACTGACAATGGAGGAGTGTTCCTCTTTCTCCACATCCTCGACAGCATTTGCTGTCACCTGAATTTTTGATCTTAGCCATTCTGACTGGTGTGAGGTAGAATCTCTGGGTTGTTTTGATTTGCATTTCCCTGATGATTAAGGATGTTGAACATTTTTTCAGGTGCTTCTCAGCCATTTGTTATTCCTCAGTTGAGAATTCTTTGTTTAGCTCTGTGCCCCATTTTTAAATAGGGTTATTTGATTTTCTGGAGTCCATCTTCTTGAGTTCTTTATATATAATGGATATTAGTCCCCAATCTGATTTAGGATTGGTAAAGAGCCTTTCCCAGTCTGTTGGTGGCCTTTTTGTCTTATTGACAGTGTCTTTTACCTTACAGAATCTTTGCAATTTTATGAGGTCCCATTTGTGGATTCTGGATCTTACAGCACAAGCCATTGCTGTTCTGTTCAGGAATTTTTCCCCTGTGCCCATATCTTCGAGGCTTTTCCCCACTTTCTCCTCTATATATTTCAGTGTCTCTGGTTTTATGTGGAGGTCTTTGATCCACTTAGGCTTGAGCTTTGTACAAGGAGATAAGAATGGATCAATTCTCATTCTTCTACATGATAGCCACCAGTTGTGCCAGCACCATTTGTTGAAAATGCTGTCATTTTTCCATTGGATGGTTTTAGCTCCCTTGTCAAAGATCAAGTGACTACAGGTGTGTGGGTTCATTTCTGGGTCTTCAATTCTATTCCATTGATCTACCTGTCTGTTGCTATACCAGTACCATGCAGTTTTTATGACAATTGCTCTGTAGTACAGCTTGAAGTGAGGCATGGTGATTCCCCCAGAGATTCTTTTATTGTTGAGAATAGTTTTTGCTATCCTAGGTTTTTTGTTATTCAAGATAAATTTGCAAATTGTCCTTTCTAATTTGGTGAAGAATTGAGTTGGAATTTTGATGGGAATTGCTTTCAGCAGGATAGCCATTTTTACTATATTGATCCTGTCAATCCATGAGCATGGGAGATCTTTCCATCTTCTGAGCTCTTCCATTTCTTTCTTCAGAGACTTGAAGTTCTTATCATACAGATCTTTCACTTTCTTCATTAGAGTCACACCAAGGTATTTTATATTATTTGTGACTATTTTGAAGGGTGTTGTTTCCCTAATTTCTTTCTCCTCCTGTTTATCGATTGTGTATAGAAAGGCCATTGATTTGTTTGAGTTAATTTTATATCCAGCTACAGCCTTGAAGCTGTTTATCAGGTTTAGGAGTTCTCTGGTGGAACTTTTAGGATCACTTATATATACTATCATATCATCTGCAAATAGTGATATTTTGACTTCTTCCTTTCCAATTTGTATCCTCTTGACTTCTTCTTTTTTTTTTTTTTTTTTTTTTTTGTCTAATTGCTCTGGCTAGGACTTCGAGCACTATATTGAATAGGTAGGGAGAAAGTGGGCAGCCTTCTCTAGTTCCTGATTTTAGTGGGATTGCTTCAAGCTTCTCTCCATTTTGTTTGATGTTGACTACTAGTTTGCTGTATATTGCTAATAAATCTTTCTTTAAAACTGTACTTGTCAACCTATTAAGAAAATCAAGACATTTGATTTTATCTTCGTTTCTTCCTTCGAGACTTTATTACATCCTAATTTCTGATGTAACCCTCATCCTGTTCCTCTGAGCACTGTGACAGGGCAGATCTGCTGCTGCTGGGTTCTCTCCACTTTGTTTAAACGTAATGAGGACCTGGTCCCTCAAACATGGCTTCGGCAAGCTTCCAGGTAACACTGTCATTTTAGTTAGAGAGTAATGTCAGTTGAGACAGTCTGTCTCACCTTGGGCAAACTACTTCAGGAAAAAGACTGCAGGAGAGGAAATGTAGGCTCTGTGCCTCAACCATTTCCACCTTGCCAAGACCCTCTCCTACCCCAATAAAGGGTTGCAGCCATCTTTCTTTTTTTCTCTCTACCATCTTTTTTCTCTTCAACTTCCCAAGAGCAAAAATGTGCCAATAAACACA
Organism: Mus pahari; assembly: GCF_900095145.1. Taxonomy (NCBI): domain Eukaryota; kingdom Metazoa; phylum Chordata; class Mammalia; order Rodentia; family Muridae; genus Mus; species Mus pahari. Next base: position 87,643,379 of record NC_034593.1, read on the forward strand.
TTCTCCAGTAGAAGGTCAGGCTCCTGTCTTTCTGCTTCCTGTCCCTTAAAGCTGCCTCAGAAATCTAACAAAAGACAAAGTATTTGGAAGGATAATTTCAGTGTGTATAGAATTCTAAGCTAGTGAATTTGGCTCTTTCAACAGTTTAATTACCTCACCTGCCCCTTTCCCCTTCTTGCTCTCAGCTTTCTGATGAGAAACCATCTATGGCCCTGGTCCCTAGAAAGGCCATCTATGGCCCTGGTCCCTAGGAATGCCATCTATGGCCCTGGTCCCTAGGAAGGCCATCTATGACCCTGGTCCCTAGGAAGGCCATCTATGGCCCTGGTCCCTAGGAAGGCCATCTATGGCCCTGATCCCTAGGAAGGCCATCTATGGCCCTGGTCCCTAGGAGGGCCATCTATGACCCTGGTCCCTAGGAAGGCCATCTATGGCCCTGGTCCCTAGGAAGGCCATCTATGGCCCTGGTTCCTAGGAAGGCCATCTATGGCCCTGGTCCCTAGAAAGGCCATCTATGGCCCTGGTCCCTAGGAAGGCCATCTATGGCCCTGGTCCCTAGTCTCCTCAGGCTGCTTTTGCCCTTTCTCTTCCCTTTTATTTCAGGTTTTCTCTGTGTTTGTTGTTATTTGACTGGTGGTCTTGTTTTATTTTAAGGTGCTGGAATGAACCCAGAGCCTTGGGCATGACAGGCAAGTGCTCCCTGGTCCTCCTCCTCTGAACTTCCTGTGTCAGAGGATTGGTGCCATCTGTCATTTTGGGAAATGCTTGGCCATTTTTATTACACATATAGACCCTCCATGTGGCATCCCAATTATGTGTTATATACCTTTTGAAATTGTATCATCATTTTCTAAATGCCTTAGTAACGTACGTGAGAGCTCAGTGAAACCACCAAATGTAATCACTCCAGGGTAAAGGGAAGGCTTCCTGATAGTCAAACTACCAGGACCATCTCTCTGGGGAAAAGGGAAGAGCCAAATGGCAGAAGAGCAAGGTGGTTTTTATATGATGATTAGCTGGGGAGGGGGGGAGTCTTTGAACTGCTCAGGCTGTTCAGATTGACCACAAGCCTCGGATAAAGTAGTTCCTCTTGAGGACAGAACTTTGTTATGGAGAACACTCCTTGGAGATCATTTCAAAAGGGATCACCCCTGATGCCACAAACACTCCACCTCCCTACCCAAAATACAAATTTTTTAAATCTATTTTCATTGAGGGAACTTGGTTGGTTTCTTGGAGATAAAAATCATGAAAGAGTGAGAATCCTTTTTAAGATGGTATCCCCAGGAGTTGGCTCAGGTTGGTCAGTTACTATTGTGTGCCCTTAGCAGTCTTGGCAGTTTTAGTCCAGTTTAGCTGCAGGCTCTATGCAATTAACTATCTGTCTTTCCAGTAGTGATGGTTTGCCCTGGTAGTAATCTCAGTTTTCTGACGAATCCATGAAAAGTTGGTGATTTTCAGTTTATTTGGCTTTTATCCTATTGTGTGGATAGGAACAACACATCCTAGCACAAAGCCACACCATCAGCAAATGCTTCCACAATGCTGGTGAGCCTTTAATCTTCCTTGATCCCTTAGAAGCTGCATGATCCAAGGTAGTCACTAAATGTCCCTTAGCCTTGACTGACACTCCAAAGGGAAATTAGAGTCTATGATGAGGGGCTTCCTCAGCTTTCTACCCTGTGGACCACCCACTTGATCAAATCAATGTACCAAAGGAGGAGAAGTCCCTGCTAAGGTGACCCCTCTTGTATACTCTAATCTCCCCCAAACTTATCACCACTCCCAGTGGCCCTTCTCCATACATCCCCCCCTTTGTGTGTGTCCTCTCTATCCTTTAGTCATTGAAATTATGTTAAACTTTGCACTGCAGTGACAAATGTTGAAGGGATGGTTCTGATGGAAAGGTCCTGTTCCCCAAATGGTTCTTGATCTATCAATAAAGAAGCCATGGGCTAAGGAATAGGCAGGACTTCCAGGTCTCCTCAGAAAGAGACAGAGGCAAGAGAGAGAGAAAGGGAGAGTTCACCATGCTTCTGATGGAGAAAAGGTGACCAGCCATGTGAGATCTCAGGTGGAGCTGTGGCCTGTGGCTGCTCCTACAGGCAGTGGTTAGGGGTGTTAAGCAGGGACTATATTCAACTAAATAAATAAAGTTGAGGGCAGGTGGATAGGTGTGGAGCTAAGGGTATTGACAAGGGCACACTTCTCCAGGTGGGAGATAAGTAGTGCCCAGCAATTGTGCCAAAAAAAAACAAGTTAAAATTGAGCAACCTATATGTATCTATGTTGTTGGTTTTTTGTTTTTTGTGTTTTTTTTTTCTTAATCCATGTATTCAAGGGAATCTGGAAGGGTGGTGCTGGCAATGCAGTCCATTCTTGGAGCTTAGATGGGGTAGCAAAAGCTATACACAACAAAATGTAGAAAAAATAATTTTTAAAAGGAGCAGTTTGTTCTAGCTTAGGGATTTAGAGCTTTTAGCTCACCGTGATAAGAGGGTACAATAAAAACAACAGCTCAGTAACGGTGGTCAAGAACCAGGGAAAAGATGCTACACCCACTGACTTTTTCCACTTGTATTACATATAGACCTCTAGAGTATTCAATGGACACCCCAAGGCATGTCTTCTTATATAGAGCCTTGGTTGAAAACAGGATCCCTATGAGATTACAGATGTCCTTGCTCAGTTTTATTAGTCAGTCCAGAAAAGAATGTCTGTAGAGACAGCCTAAGGTTTTGCCTTGGGCAAGCTATTTCAGGAAAGAGAGGCTGAAGGAGACACATGTAACAGACCCTAAAGCTGCAACAACTTCTTCATTCCCAAGCCCCTTGCCCTGCCCCTTCCAAGGATTGCATTAAGCTTTTCTTCCAGGCAGACCCTTTAAGTCCCTCTAGAGAAAGACTGTCCTTTGTCATGTGTGCTCAAATCATAATTCCATCTGTTGAAGGTCATACTCTAGTCTCTTTCTGTCCTCTGTCTCTCTTTTATGTTGTCTCAGAAATCTAACAACATCCTTTCCCTTGAGTTAATTTTCCCTGAAATGCCAGCACAAACACACTGAAATGTGCTTTCTTAATCGCTACGTATTTCTCAAGCCATTTAACTTGTCAATGAAGATTAACCACCAGAAGTCCAACGAGTCAACTCCCTATTAAATTGACAACCAAACATATCTCCCATCTTCTTAAGCCATAACATTCCACCAGTGATGCCCTAAAAGCTCATGTCCATCCCATAATGCAAAATATATTTAGTCTATATCCAAGAATGTCCATATCCATGATGTTAACAGTTACAATATCATTTAAAAGTCCAAGTTCAAAGTCTTCTCTGAGGCTTAATACATGCCCTGTAGAAATATGCTTCTATATACTCAAAACAAGTTGCATACTTCCAATGTACATGGCACAGGTTAATTCTCATTCCAGAGGGGAGGAATTACAGTAGAGAAGGAAAAGAGGGGACCAAAGCAAAACTAAAATCCATCAGGGCAAACATTAAACCCTGTGCTTCCATGTCCAGTATCTAAGATACATGGAATGATGTGAGCATCCCTAAGATGCTGCCCAGTGGGGCCCACATTGCTTCCCTCTATAGCTACGGCCTTCACATTTGCTTGCAGGGTGTCGTGTCTGGCAGCTCCAACATCCTGGTGTCTCTATCATCTCTTCCACTTCGCTCTCAGAGCTGCTGCGTTCGCCTCTCTTTACCTGTCTGCAGGCATCTCCTTCTTACTGTATACTGCCTGGCCTCCTAGGACTTTCTCTGACATCTGAGTGGAAGTTTCCATGACCTCATGAGTCATGCAAACCTGGAAAACTAGTATCATTTGGACAGTGCCAGGTGCAACAACTGAGCCCCTTCTGCCTTCTCCTTCTGCTCAGATTGTCCATCTATTTTTGCATATTTTCTGATTTTCCCATCAGAGTTCCTCACTAATCAATCATAGTTACTCCAAATTCTGCACCATACTCGAGTCTAGTTAGAATAAATACATAGTCCCTTCTGCATGCTTAGATGTATTTTCTATGACTGTTTGGGGTGTTTGGGGCTCTTGTAGCTGTAATCTGCTGTTGCTACACTGAAGTCCTGTTGAGATGGTGATAAATTCCAAGGAACAAGCATTTAAAATCCTATGATCAAATCTTACTCTTTCACTGGACTTGCATCTCTAGGTGTGACCTCCACAATTACTTTCAGCTCTCTCTTAAGTGGGACAGGAAAACCAGTGTGCTGGTGTCTGGGTAGGGTGATGTTATGTTCAAGTCTTCCCACAGAGAGCAGGTCTTTATGTGGAAAATGCCCAGGGTGTATTCCAAGATGGTTTTCCTTCAACTTGTTAGAGCCACAGGAAATATTTTCTTGGCTTTTCATAATAAAGACAATACAGTTTCTGAAGGTAAAACTTGTGAAAATGTAGGGACCTAAGACTTTGACCTTGGTAGTTCCTTGATCACCTTAGAGCACACTCAGTCTCTAGCAGTTCATCAGAATTAGTACTTTTAAATTTTATGCATGTCTGTATGCATGTGTATTATATGTATAGATGTTTTGCCTGCATGCGTATGTGCACCCTGTGTGCAGTGGCCATGAAGACAGAAGAGGGCGTTGAATCCCTGGAACTGGAGTTACACAGTTGTGAGAGGCCATGTGGGTGCCTGAGTTGAAACCTGGATCCTTTAGAAGAGCAACTGGTGCTTTTAATCATGGCTTATATTGTCCACTTCTTTTTGCATATTTACTGATTTTTACGTCAGAGTTCCCCACCTGCTAATCAGAGTTATTCCAAAATCTGCATCATATTCAAGTCTAGCTTTAATAAATGTGTAGTCCCTTCTGACTGATTCAAAGCAAGTCCTAGGAGGCCAGGCAGTGTACAGTAAGGATGAGATTCCTACAGACATGTCCAGAGGGGTCAATACAGAAGCCATAAGAGATGATAGAGACGCCAGGATGTTGGAGCTGGGAGCTGAGACCATCTCTCCAGGTCCCAGAGAACAGTTTGGGGTATCTACCGGTTGATCGCTGCAAGCTCCTGCAGCATTGGGTAGATCTTGCTGCTGCGTTTTGCTTTTGCTTTTCTCCAGGTTTCACTGTGAAACACTACCTGGCAACCTCAATTTTATGATGGATTGAAAAAAAAAAAAAAAAAGGCTACACACATTCTGTTTTCAAGATTTTGGGTTGTTTGTTTTCATGTTCTTATCAGGGCAAGTGATTTCTGAGCTCCCTACCTATCAGAGCTGAATATTCAAGTCTAGTAGTTCATTTTAATGAATTTAAGTTTAAATATAAAAACCGATAGTTAAATGAGCTACTGGAATTTTTTTGTGTGTGTTTAGAAAACTTTGAGTATGGGAATCTATTTCTTTGAAGTACAAATTCTATTCAATCCATATATAGGTTCTATGTTTCTAATGAAAAGTTACCATTCAAATTGAGATGGATTAAAATATAAAATACACATTCCGGGTGTTAGAATGTAAAAAGAAGGTAGAGATATCTCATTAATATTTTGTGATTTTTTTATATTACAATACTTTAAAATATATATTATGTTAAATAAAAATATTAAAATTATGTTTTTAGGGGCCAGAAGGATGGATCAATAGTTAAGATCATCCACTGCTTTTGCAGAAGGCTAGAGTTCAATTCCTGGAACCCACATGGCAGCTCACAATGGCTGCTATTCCAGCTCCAGATCAGATGCCCTCTTATCGCCTCCATGGGCACTAAATATATGTGGCGCGTATACCCATAAACAGACACATAAAATTTTAAATTATATTTTAAAACTATGACTATTAGAATTTTTCACACTACATGTAGTTCACACATGCCCATGTCATCTTCCAATATCGCTCCATAGTTTAACACAAGCATCTTTGTCTTATTACAGTATACTTTTACAATACATTATAACATTCCACATATGATTTATGGGGTTTGGTTTTTGTGTTTGATTGTTTTGGTTGTTTGTTTGTTTTTTCCTTTGTTTTGTTTAGACATGCTTTCACTGTGTGGCCCTGGGTGGCCTGGAACTCTCTATAGACTAGTCTGGCCTTCAACCCACGGATCTACCTGCCTCTGCCTTCCAGGTGCTGGGATTAAAGGTGCACGCTACTATTCCGTTTTCATATATGGTTTGGAACCTTACAGTATTTGCTTCAAATCCTTCTCTTGTTCTTTGTGCTACTATCACCCTGCATTCCATTTCTGTGTTCTAGAAAACATTACGCTATTGTTTTCATATTCATAGGTAATTGTTCACCGTGACCTCACACATTAGGAGACACACCTTTCTAATTGGCCCACGTGGACTCCATTTCCAGCGTTACATTTCTGAGAGTAGATATAGTGATGTCAATCTGGTTTCCCCTGGAAACCATCCTGAGCTGTTCTTCATCATGCAGTTCTGCATCTCATCTTTAATTTTCTCATCTTTTGTTTATCTGAAAATACGTTCTAATTTAGTTTTAATTTATAAAGGATAATTTCACTAGATGGAAAATTCTAGGTAGTCAGGGCACTTCTCCATCTCCTTTCCTTACATAAAAGCTGCTGTGTTGGCTTTGAACTGACAGAATTGCTGGTAGTCTTTAGAAATTCTAATCTTTGTGTTTTCCATTTTTGCCTATATATGTATAATATCTTTGTTCTAATTTTCTTCTTCAGGTTGATGATGTCTCTTTTTTTAATAATTGTGATGTGTGTTGATGTTGGTGGTGGTGGTGGTGGTGGTGGTGGTGGTGTGTCTGTCTGTCTGTCTGTCTTGTTTGAGGTTCACTGAGAGTCTTTTTGTTTCTAGTTTTTAGGTAGTATCTCACTTTGTAGCCCAGGCTAGCTTGTAACTTTCATTCCTTCTGTCTTTGCCTTTTAATTCTGTAACTTCATAGCTGAGTCTCCTATTTCTCCTTTGCTGCTATTTGTTCTGTGGGCTGGGATCTGACCCAGGCTCTGACCCAGGCTCTGATACATTGTGACCCAGGCTCTGATATATTGTGACCCAGGCTCTGACACATTTTGACCCAGGCTCTGACACATTCCGACCCAGGTGCAGACACATTCTGGACAATGTCTCCCACTGAATCACACGGCTTGCCCCAAGATACTTCATTCTGTGTTTGCAGCCTTCACAAACACCAGACAACATCAGGCCATTCTTTCCTCAATGGCGTCTGCCCCAGTGGCCTGCATTTCCTTCTGATGATGCCGTGCTACACAGAATAGGATTCTGAGAGCCACTGAGACTTTCACTGAGGCTTGCCCACCGGCTGCACTTTGGACAAATTCTGCTGTGATGCCTTGCCAAATAACATTCCCTCCTGAGCTCTTTTGTCTCATAGGAGAATGTTCATGTCTGCCATATTGTGTACCGTTTCTAGGGCTCTCTTTGTATTTATATATTCTATTTTTCTGTTGTATTCGTTTTTCTTTACATTTCTGAGCACATATGTATTTATAGCACCTGTTGTAACATTTTCCTGTTTGATCAACCTCCCCTATCCTTTGAAATCCTTATGTCAGCTTTCCTCCTGGTAGCTTTGGTTTTCTCCTGACATGTGTGAGATATGCCCTGTCTTGTTAGAAACTGCAGGTTAGGACTTAAACGTTGTTGGTTGCTTGGTTTCAGTTTTTCCATTGGGAGGAAAATAGATTCTTGAACTATATACTTAGCATGGTTATTTGTTCAGCTTGATTTGTTGTTTTGGTTTTGGTTTTGGTTTTTGGTTTTGAGACAGGGTCTCATTGTGTCACTCTGGCTGGCCTAGAACACACTATATAGACCAGGCTGCCCTCAAACTCATGAAGATACACCCCTGCCTTTGCCTCCTGGGTACTCAGATAAAGTGTGCATCACTACACCTTGCCCAGTTTGGTTCTCTTGGGGGCTTGTCTTTATGTTCCTCCAGAGTAAGTCGTTTATACTCTTTACTCTGAGGCTGTAGTAACCCCACTTCCAAGGCTAAGCCTTTCTATAGTCACATTTAGATGCTGTGGGGCTCCCAAAGTGGCCCGCCCATCTTTCCCTTTCCAGTTGTTGAAGAGATAATGATCTCATAGTATAAATATTCACATAGTATAAACGCAGCTATAGGCAAATGGCATGTCTTGTCTCATGTTTAGAATAGGAATCAGCTTATATGTGTGTAAGCCTATATTTTATATTCATATGATACATTCTGATATTGAGACCATGTGATAGAAAGGCATTTGTATACCATGCTTTTTAAAAAGAAATTATTCACTTATGCCTGAGTATGTATGCATGTGCATTATGTGCACGTCATACCCAAAAGAAGATAGTAAGATGTATCAGATCCCCTGGAACTGGAGTCGCAGGCCTCATGTAAGCACTGGGAACTGGACCAGGGTCCCAAGGAAGGATGGCAAACTCTCTCAGCTGCCGAGTCACATCTATAGCCTTTGTGATTTGACTACTATCATCAAATGGTTTTCAGAAGGGTTTGCAACATGTCAGATTTCCAGCAAAGGTGTAAGAAAGCAGCTGTCCTCGTGTCTATAGTAGACACTGGCACTCCAGGCTTTGGCAGCACAAGTGAGATTTGCATATTGTGCCTTTATCTTGTTTCCTTGGTGAGTCATAGAGTGGAGCAGTAGCTCTGTTTGGTAGAACTTTGGCTTCACTTTATTTTTCCCCTTAGGATATTGTCTTAATTAGGGTTTCTATTGCTGTGAAGAGACACCGTGACCATGCAACTCTTATAAAGGGAAGCACTTCACTGGGGATGGCTCACAGTTCAGAGGTTTAGTCCATTATCATCATGGTAGCACGCATCCCGACAATGGTGCTGGAGAGGTAGCTGGGAGTTCTCTATCATATTGGCAAACAGCAGGAAGAGCGTGAGATGCTGGGTCTGGCTTGAGCATCTGAGACCTGAAAGCCTATTCCCAGTGACATACTTCCTCCAACAAAACCGCAAGTACTCCAACAAGGCCACACCTCCCAATAGTGCCACACTCTCTGTGGGCCTGATGGGGGGGTGCATTTATATTCAGTGGACCACAGATACTTTCTTATGTGTTCTAGGTTTCTACTTGTTTCCTTTTAAATCAATATTTTAATCATTAACATTTTCACGAATATCATCCACTTCCCTTTTGCTCTAAGCTTGACGCAGTGACATTGTCATGAGGTATCCACCGGAGAAGACTACTTGGACATGAGTTTGAGCCAACAGAAAGTCTTTATAAGCCAGCCTGTGAGAACACTGTGCTTTTGGGACCTTAGTGAAGACCTGAGCCTTTCTCAGGGGTGAGCTTGTAAGCACAAAAACATATCCCGAGTGCCAGAAAAGCAACAGGTTTCTCACAGGGTCTTACAGAGACATCCTTGTCTCATAAAGAGTTGGCCCAACCTCTTTGATCCTGAAGAACAACCTGGACTAAGGAGTATAACTGGACTTCCAGATAGGGAGAGGACGTTTCTAGATGGTCCAGGTCTATGTCTACTTGGGCACTGATGTACTTAGTTCTATCCCTTGTAACTAGGGTTAAAGTTCCAGCTATAGTGGAGCCTGCGGTGCCTGTCCCTACCATAATTAGGGGTAAAGTTCCAGCTATGGCAGAGCCAGTGGTGCCTGATGCCACCAACAGTGGAATGACAATGGAGACAGCTTACTGCACTCAAGGAAGCCCAGAATCTAGATTTAGGTGAGCCACACCCTTCCTTGTCCTTCTAGATGAACACTTGAGGGATAACAGGCACAAGGACATAAAGGAGTGGGTTCTCCAGTATAAACAATTTAGTAGCTGTGAAAAGGAACCAAGTATAGTGGCCAGCTGCTAGTGAGGACATTCTGTTGCCTGGAATCCATGGTAGTCTCCTCTGGTGGGGCTCCAACATCAACACCATTCTGCTTGTCCACTGAGTCTGTGGCCATCTCTGTATGCCTGTTCCCCTTCTCTCTCGGTGAAACATTCTTTCATTTATCCTTTCTACCTTTATGCTATTTCATGTTTCAGCTTTGCCTCGGTCCATTCCTTTCTTTCTAGTTAATTTGATGTTCACTTTAACTCCTTATGGCAGATACTAAATTATTTTCCTTTTAACTTTTTGAGCGATAAAGATATTTAATGTTAAGCTCTTCTTGGAGTAGTCATTGTGCTTGACATTACAGATTGTAGTGGAGAATGGTTCAGGTTTGATAGAGGGATGTGTGTGTGTGTGTGTGTGTGTGTGTGTGTGTGTGTGTGTTTATTCAAAGATCATCTTAAATGTATTTCTTATAACAGTTGGTGCATGTGTGTGTGTGTGTGTGTTTATTCAAAGATCATCTTAAATGTATTTCTTATAACAGTTGGTGCATGTGTGAGTGTGTGTGTGTGTGTGTGTGTGTGTTTATTCAAAGGTCATCTTAAATGTATTTCTTTTTTTTTTTAAACTATTTAGAAGAGTTTAATCTTTTTTTTTTAATGCATTTCTTTCTTTTTTTTTTTTTAATTATATATAAGTACACTGTAGTTGTCTTCAGACTCTCCAGAAGAGGGATGTTAAGGATGGTTGTGAGCCACCATGTGGTTGCTGGGACTTGAACTCTGCACCTTTGGAAGAGCAGTCGGGTGCTCTTACCCGCTGAGCCATCTCACCAGCCCTTAAATGTATTTCTTATAACAGTTTGTGTGTGCGTGTGTTTATTCAAAGATCATCTTAAATGTATTTCTTATAACAGTTGGCCGTGTGTGTCTACAGGTTCAATGGCTACATATTCAACCAACCTCAGACCAGAAAAACTGTCTGCTATGTTCGAGTACAGACTTTTTCTGATTCCTATTCCCTAAGCAATACACCAGAATGGCTATTTACCTAATGTTTGTATTAGACAAAGCTTTATATGAAGTTTAGAAAGATTTAAAATATGTAAGAGGATATATGTGGCTTATATCCAACTATGATGCCAGCTCATACAAGGGACTTGAGCATAAGTGAATTTGGGTATCCATGGGGATTCAGGGAGTGCTCCGAGATACTAAGGGGAGGTTGGATTTTTGTTTGTTTTAAGATTTATTCTTATATTACTTTGCATGCACATGTGTGGGTCTGTTTCAGTGTGTGCTGTTGGGTCCTGCCTCTAAACATTGTGTTGTAAATTTTACAGGCACCCTGGGGGTCACGCAGCCGGAGCGCACCAGACCAGGAGCGCACCAGACCAGCCGGAACACAGCGTCCTCGAACTGCCCACTGTCAACGCCCACCGTCGCCTGGACCGCCCACCACTGCCCGGACCTGCCCACCATGGCGACACCTGCCCGCCACTGCCAGGACTGCCCATCATCGCGAGAACGCCATGGCAACTTCAAAAGACTCAGGGGAATGCTGGGAACCCTTCCTTGTATTTAAGCCAGTCCTGACAATAAAGATTTGGGCCTTGATCAGAGAAGCTTTTGTCAGGGCCCCATGTTTCCTTTCACAGCCCTGTTCCTTTTCAGGAGTTCTCGTTCTCCAGTTCGGATCCACAGTGTTTCTGCAGGCAGAACCACACATTTGGCGTCCAACATGGACTGCACAGTGTGCCTCATGTGTTCAGTGCCTGCGGAGACCAGAAGGGAGTGTCTGATCTGGAACTGGAGTGCTAGGCAGCTGTAAGCCATTCCATGTGGATGTTGGAAACTGGTCCACTGAGCCATCTAGTAGGCCTAGAATGACTGTGTTTAATTTATCCTGTCATGGTTTTCATCTCTAATTTCTGAGGACTGTAGTCAGAGAAGATGATGATTTTTGCATCTCTCTTTTTGAAGCAGGGTAGCCCAGGGTGGCCTTGAGTGGCCCATGGCCAATGCCAGCTGAGAACCTGTGATCTGTCTGTTTCCATCTCTCAAGTGTTGAGATTACTCATGTCCCACCACGACCAGCTTCTCATTCCTCCTTCTCCTCCTCTTTTTTCCCCTTTCTTTCTCTCCCTATTCTCTTCTTCTTCTTCTTTTTTTAAGTTTATGGCTTTTTCTAGGGTCACTTACACAATCGAAGTTTGCAAGCATCACAGAGCACGTTCTACATTCTCTTTTGAAGCGCTGTAGTTTCTAAGTAGTATCTATTAAATTGAGTTCACTGATCACATTGCTAAATTTCTCCAGATTCATTTTTGCCTAGTAGATTCCACTAACTCTGAAAGATTTCTTTTTTCTTTTCTTTTCTTTTTGTTGTTGTTCTCTGCAATTATATTTTTAGCCCATTCTCCTGCATTGCTTTTTCCCTTCACATATTTAGCTGCTGTTATTTTTGGTACACACTCATATTCTTCCATAAAGTATACATTTTTCTCTTTATCTGTTTGGCAATTTTAATTTCAGTACTGTTACTCTAGAACAACTGATCTTCAGATGCCACCTGCGAGTTTGATTTTCAGTTGTGAGGCAGACGAGAATTAATATCAGATGCCAGCTATAAGTAGGTACCCACGCTTCTCTATCTGACATGTCTACAATATGGAGGTTTCTAGAACTCCACTTCAAGCTTGATAGCTCAGTAGAATGACTCACAGAACTCACCAAAAGCATGGGTCAGCAAGATGGCTCAGTTGGTAATAGTACTTGATATCATGCCTGATAACTTGAGTTCCATCCCTGGAGTTTCCATGATGAAAAGAGATTATTGACTATCTGACCAATACCTCTACTCACACACACACACACACACACACACACACACATGTATATATATATATATATATATATATATATATATATATATATATACATACATACACACATACATATATATACAGACATATACACACACATATATGCACACATATACACACACACATATATATACACACATATACTCACACATATGTATGACATATATATGTATATGCCCACATATATATACCCATATATTTATATACATATATATATGTATATATATATATATATATATATATATATACCCATATGTATTAAGAAAAATGAAAATAAAGCACTACACTTACACTTACATTATGACAAGAGGCAAAAGATAGTTCAAGGACATAACAAACCAGGGCCTGGTCTGGGAGGAGGAGGAGGGGCTTCTCTTGTGGCACCAGGCATGTTAGCCCTCACAATGTAGTCTCTAACCAGGAAGCTCCTGCAAGCTTCAGTGACCTGATATTTTTTTCTCCATCATTCATTATAGGCAGAATTGATTAAATCACTAGCCTTATGATTGAAGTTAATCTCTGGCATCCTTCTTCTCTCCCAAGGTCAAGTCACTGAAAGTTCCAGCCTTCTAATCATGTGATTGGTTCTCTAACAGTCACCATTTTGAAGCTATCTAAGGCCTCCACCTGGAGTTGCCTCATTAGCATAACAAAGACATTCCTATTACTCAGAAAATCTCAAGGGTTCTGAAGCTCAGTGCCAGAAATTGGTGACAAAGACCATCTGTGTGTGTGTGTGTGTGTGTGTGTGTGTGTGAGAGAGAGAGAGAGAGAGAGAGAGAGAGAGAGAGAGAGAGAGAGAGAGAGAGAGGTTTCTTTGTGCATGCCTTTAATTTTGCCTCTTCATATAAATGGTGTTTAGAGGTGGACAGTTTAAATCTCATCTGACACTGCGTATTTTACCGGGGAATTGAGTGTAGCATACACTGGCTGATGGAGCTGACTGCCTTGCTCTTGTTTACAGTGCACTTGGGTCTTCTTTTCCTCTTCCTAATGTTTCCAGTTGTATGGAGTTGTTGTTTGTTCTTTTCAGTCCCGTGTTAATTGGTTTTATTTTTTAGTTTATTTAATGACTACCTTCTCTTTCCCAGCACTAGTAATCAAAACATACTGTTCTATTTCATTTTTCTCTGCTTAAGAAGAAGAGGCCTAACCTAAGGTTCTACCCCACCTAACTAAACCTTAAGTTGTTTACTTTGTAACAAATCATCTACACTCTCTCCCACAAAGTGAATAATGTACTTTAGGAGGAAAGCAATCTGGAAACACCAATCCTTAGTCCCCCCTTGTTTTGTTTTTTTTTTTTATTTAATTGAGGAAATAATGTTTTTCCACTATATTCTGATCACAGTTTCTGGTCTTCCAACCCCTTCCAGACCCTCCTTGGCTCCTCACCCACCCAACCTCACCCCCTTCTGTATTCTCACTAGAAAACAAAGGACAAACAACAAACACAGAATTAAAGATTAAAAAAAAATTAAGAAACACACATACCATAAAAATAAAACATATGATAATCAAACAGTAGGATAAAAAAGTGTTCAAACAAAGCAACATGAGACCAAAAAAAAAAAAAAAATCTACAGAAGAAATCATTTTGTATTGGGCATCTACTGGTCCTTCATAGCGGTCCATTGGAGAGACCATATTTCTCCTTTGTAAACGGATGCCAGTGGAGGTAGCTTAAGATGAGGGATGAGCGCACATGGTGCCCTTGGCTTTGCTTTGTTCAACCTTAGATGCATTTAAAGTCTACTCCATCAAGCAGTTGCCCAGAGTTCAACCTTGTAGACAATATGCTTTCCAATGATGAATTAATTAGTAATCAGAGCTAATTAGACCATTGAAGCTCACTGTATTGTACTTTTGTTCTCTGATACCCAGTGAACTTGTTTCTGTCTATAGTTTCCTCAGTCTTATCCCCAGGAAAGATGAAAAATAATGTCGCTGCCATCATCTTCACCTCCACCTAGTCAGCCATCCCCTCTGGCTTACTCAGACTGTTTAGAATATTTTGTGCTAGAATTTTCTTTCCAAAATGTCTCTTATTGGGCTGGAGAGATGGCTCATTGGTTAAGAGCACTGACTGCTCTTCCAGAAGTACTTAGTTCAATTCCCAGCAACTACATGGTAGCTCATAACCATCTGTAATGGAATCAGATGCCCTCTTCTGGTGTGTCTGAAGACAGCAACAGTGTACTCACATACATTAAATAAATAAATAGGAAAAAAAAGATTAGATTTAAAAAAAAAAAAAAAGTCTCTTCAGAGATATCCCTAGAGGATTGTTTCCTAGGGGATTCTAGATCCTGTCAAGATGACAATCAGTATTAAACACAAATCTATTCCTTGTCAACTTTATACCAAAACATCTTATCTTTAAGCCATGACTTTCTACTCTCTGTCCTCAAAGGTCAGGGACATTTCTCAAAGCAAAATGAATTAAAACCATTTTTGGATTGTTTTGAAAGTTTTGAAGGACAACTTCCAAAGTCCCTATAGTCCTTAACCATTCTAATACAGTTCAAAGGCATAAACACAAAGTTTCTTTTGAGACTCAGGCAGTGTCGTAAAGAATTTAAAATGGTACAGAATAAACAACCCAATTCCAAATGAGAGGAATGGGGCCATAACTAGGAACGATCAGACTAAAGCAAGACAGAAACCCAGCAGGGAAACTCACATTTCTGCAGTCCCAAGTCTTTCATCTAGAGCTCATGGTGGGCATATCTGGGCTCCAAAGGCCCAGGGCACCCCTGCTGCCCCCACCCTACCTCCTCTAATGCACATGGCCTCTCTCTCTTGGTTCACACTGTGCTTGCCACTTTCCTCAGAGGATGTCCCAGGATTCTGGTGTCTCCAATATCATAGTTTCCATTGCAACTTATGATGCACCTTCACACACTGGCCCCTCAAGGACTCCATGCCAGATTCCAGCCCTGCACCACACCATCTTCAGAAGTGTGGGGCAAGCCTCCATGATCTCCAAATTGCATCTCCCATGCCTATAAAACTCATGTGGATCACAATGCCAGTTCTGTCACCAGCTCAGGATGGAGTCTGACTCCTTTGGGCCACAACTACAATGTCCTTTGTGCACTGGCCCTGGAGAAGTAACCTCTAGGAGTTGTGTTCAATCAGTGTCTAAGTTAGGGTTCTGTTGCTGTAATAAAACACCATGACCAAAGCAACTTGAGAAAGAGTTTACTTCATCTCATAACTCTCAGGTAACTAAACCCAAGTAGTCCGGGCGGGAACTGATGCAAAGATCATGCAGAAATACTGCTTACTGGCTTGATCTTCATGGTTTTTTCAGCCTGCTTTCTTACAGCACACAAGCCTAACTTCCTGGAGGAAGCCTCCACCATGGGCTGGGCCCTCCCACATCAATCAGTTTTATATATATATATATATATATATTTAACAGACTTGTCCATCGGCTAGTCTTATGGAGACATTTTCTCAACAGAGAATCCTGTTTCCAAGATGACTGTGGTTCATGTTGGCATAAAGCTAATGAACAACCAGGGAACTCTTTTAGTAGCACCCTCAGTTAAGGTTTCTTCCCCTCGAATAAACCTTCAGTAGAAAGGGTCCTACTCTGAGGTTACCTTTCCTGTGGTCCCAGCATAGGATGGGAGTTTCTCTTTGATGGTGCACATTTTCATATGTTCCCCCCCCCCTGCCAAGCTTCATTACTCTCTTACTGTTGGCCTGGATAAAAGCAGTGACCATGACACTGCTTGGATGCTATCACCTCTTGAGATTTCCTCCACCAAACAAATTAACCCATTACTTTTTAGTTCAGCCTCACTCTTATTCTCAGAACATAGTCAGATGCAGCCAGATGCTCTGACAGAACATCCCATGGATATCTCCAAAGCCCCATTCCCAAAAGAGTCCTTTTTCCTACTGAAATCTTCTGGTCTTTCCAGCTCACCAGAATGGCTCAATGACTGTAGAATCCTAGAGAATTTTAGCCCAAAGTTAGAAACGCTGGCATAAGCCTCCAACAAATGATTTCCAAAGGCCTCAGAGCCACACGATCCTGCTGATCACAACAGTCCCACCTCTTAGCATCAATTTTATGTTACTTATATATCTTGTTGATATAACAGGTATCTGACCAAAGCAAATTATGGAAGGATTTATTTTAGCTCAGTAGACATGATGGTAACGACTCAGGGACAATGGGAGATGCAGAAAAATTTGAGGTGTTGCTAAAGTGGAGGACTGGATGGTTTGAAGGTAGACTATCATTGTGGGGGAGCCACAGTGACAAGACCCCGAGACAGCCCATCACATTATATTTGCTGACAGGCAGCAAAAGCATAAATGCTGGTTCCCAGCTTGCTTTCTCCTTTTATCCCATCCAGGACCCCAGCACATGGAACGGTGTCATGAATATCAAGGGTGGATCGTCTCCTTTTGACCTAATCTAGAAGCTTCTACATAGACAACCCCAGTGGTTTGTCTCTTTGGGGATTCTAGATTCATCCTCTTGACAATCAATATTCATCATCACACTATCAATTTTAACTGGCACTTATAGGACAACCTAAACTTACAGACGCGATCCTTAACTGACCTAGGAAGTTTTGATCTTCTTAGCTGATGCACTGCTTCCATCTGTTTGTTTTTTCTCGGACTCATCTTTGCATGTTAGACTCTCTGGTTCTGCTTCTGATAAGTTCCTTTTCTTATAATGCTATCCTTTTTTCTTTCTTTTTTTTTTCTCAGAGTGTGTCTATGTTCCTCTCACTGGTCTGAAACTCATTATGTAAACCAGGCTGGCCTCGAACTCATAGAGATCCACTTGCCTCTGCCTCCTGTGTGCCTCATAAGGCTATCTTAATATCTTTCCTCTGAGTTTCAGGCTGTTTCTCCCACGTGGCCTTCTATTATCCATCCCCATCTGATCCTAAAGTTAACTTATCATAAAAGTTTAGCTTAAACATGTTTTAGTTTTGTGACAGGACCCTGGACCTTCTCATGACTGACACCATATTAGAGTCACGATTCTGACCTTAAAACTCAGTATTTAGGCCCCCACACCTGTCGAATGGGAACAGAGACCCAGTCCATAGTTCCAGGAAAGCCCTGAAGTAAGAAGTACATGTACCAACCTTGCTTTCTGGCTTCTGTAGTTCTGCTTCTTGCTAACTGAAATGTAACAACCATGACATAGTTTTTGTGCATGAAAGACAAAGAGCTGTGGGCTTGCTGCTGCAGGATCTGGGCAGGTTCCCTGTGCATCTGTTGCCTGGCAACAGAGACTTGGCTCTTGGCTTTAAGAGTGGTCATGTGGTAGCCTTGGGTGGACTTACCTTGCAACAGTTTTTTTTTTTTTTTTTTTTTTTTTTTTGTTTATTTATTATCTGGAGGTATAGTCTTTTGTGTTCAAGTTGTTATTTTTCCCTTTCTCTTCTTTTTTCTTTCTTTCTTTCTGTCTTTCTTTTTCTTTTCCCTT